>NC_140169.1:113103778-113111050 GCF_963971535.1 Notolepis coatsorum | reverse complement strand
TTATATTTGATACAACAAATGTATATATTTGTTATTGCAGATATTAACAACGTTTTCCTTTGGGACATAATTTGCAGTTGAAAGGTAATAAATTGCAATATTACAATACCGTGACTCTAGTATTGTGATAATAATGTATTGTGGGGACTCTCCCATCCCTAGTGATTTGCACTCTACAATCTACAAAGCACGTTTGGAAATACTATGATTTGGGTTGTGACTTTCCATAAAATCCGGAAACCTGGAGACAAAGTTGTATGCAAGCTACAGATGCCCTCTTCACCACTAGCAACTTGAGGTCACATTTCAGAAACTTGCACCCAAACAAGTTTGTCCAGAGTAACTCCATTACATAGATGTAAAATAACAGATAGGAAATAGTGGGCTGAGATGATGTGTTGGTGGTAGTGATAAAAGGATACTTGAAACTAATGGAGCTCCTCATTAGCGCCTCCATTAAAGAGAAGACGAGGAGGCGGGTCTTCCTTTGCTTGATCAGTGGGGAAGATGAATCAACTCATTACATTCCAAACAACGCTCCACCCATTACCAGTGTTTGACAGCTTGTAAAACGTATGATAATATTTGACTTTACACTGTTTTATGTGAATTGTTTGCCTATATATACCTGTGTAACGCCTGAAATCATATTAATGAATGCAACGTTTGATTTGAGAAAACAAATTGATCAAAATTCAGATTGCGTTGTTCAGAATTGTTCTTTGACCACCTGGGAAGAAAATGGGAATCCATTCCATTCATAAAACATTGTTAGCCGTCACATTTTGTACTGTAATGGCGATTAAACACTGCATTCCAGTCTCGCCGGCCCTTGAACCACTTGCACGCCAAAGAACCACCTGGAAACCGTATGAACCCCCCCAGGAATTATCCTTTTAGATTACACCAACAGACAGAGTGGAGTATCCCTCTGCACTCATGAACAGACGGTATCTAAGCTGGATAAATTGAATCAGTGCGAAGATAAAGCCTGTAAAAGGCCTGCGTTTAGTGGTGTGTGATCGTAGCCTAAGGCACGGTGATTAGGGCTCACTATGTGGCAGAGTGTCCGCCGCCGGGAACTACTGTTGGACTCATTATGTGGCAGGAGTCTAACATCATAGCCTTGGGGAAGGATGAGAGAATTAGAAGCCACCAGTACTGACTATTACTATTACTGTCACCATTACACTACAATTACTATAAAATAATAATGATTTATATAATGCTTTCTAGAAGTCACTTTACACTAAGGGGCGGGTGTAGTGAGACAAACAACAAATAAGCATAACACACAAACACACAAGGATGGGGGGGGGTGGCAGGGGGGGGGGGGGTAAGAGAAGGCAATGGATAGGAGATGGGGCTGGAAAATTGAGAGAGACTCTAATGTTTTGGGGGAGGGAGTTACAGATTACTATTACCGTTACCATTGCTGTTACGATTACTAAAACCTTTATTATAGCTATTACTATTAATATTATTATTGCTATACCATTACCGTTACTATTACCATCTATTACCATTACCATACTATTACTGACATATTCACAACAAATGTTATTTTGCGCCGTTAGCTCAAGCTGCGCTTACTGGAGATCAATGGAGAGGAGAGGGAGCGAGGAGCACAAGAGCCCCAGTTCAGAGGTATAGGGGAGGGTTTGAGAGCAGAGAGAAGAGGATGGAGGAGGGGCCCCTTATACAAAAAAAAGCTCTTTTTTACTTTCAGGGGGCAAGAGAGGGGAGGAAAAAAGAGCAAGAGAAAAGCCTCTCCTCGCCTCCTGGATGTCAAACCCAATCAGTGTCTGGTGTGGCAGCGCTGCCCGTCTCCCAGGCACCAGCTCACAATGGAGGCCATCCATGGCCGCCACACCTCTCACTTCCAATCTCCATCGTCCAGGATGGGCCTTTATGCAAGGACATGGAGCATGGGGCCATTGGGGAGGTCCACAAAGCATTTTAAAATGGCCACCAATTCTTGTGCAGTAAGAACGGGTTTATTAAGTAGAAGGAAAAACATCCGTAGTGAAGTATCTTTATGTTGGTTTGTGTTGATTTGTGTGTTGAGAAGGTTTGACTTGGCTTGCGTCGTGGCTTAGGAGGATGTTGGGTGTAGGTGGGCCATTTTCCCGTAGGCTTCCTTCACAGGTGGAAAGAGCGGGAATTTATTCTCAAATATGAAAAAGGAAAAAAACAAACATGGATAAACCGCTCAGTGAACACGAGTAACAAGCCTTGAGCAGCAGAGTCCCCCTCGCTAACAAACGTGAGGAACAACGCTTGATCCTTAAAAACCCCGCCACTCAGAGGGGAGAAAAAATTTCCGCCTTGAATAGACACCCCCCTAAATCGCATTGTTGAACAAATCCTATATTAAAAAGGAAGAGTTAGTCTGCATTTATTCTCTTGAAGACTTTAGTTAAGCCAGTGCCTCTGCTACTTTTGAGGCTTCAGTGAGCCTGAGTAAATCCGTCTCCCAACGCCGATTGGCTGAAGCCGAGGGGGCCATCTTTTTCACACGCTTCTTCACTGAATTCCCCCCACCCCCTTCCTCCTCAAGCTAGTGTTTACCCGTCACCAAACAATGGCCGGTTACTGGCAATTAAACAGCATTTTCAGAGGGATCCGTGGCACTGGTCTAATGGCATTACTGTTGGCCGATTCAATCCCTGAATAGTCAACAGGATTTTGCCTCTCACCAGGAAAATACTGCTTCATCGAATTACCCGTATTACATAGCTTTACCCAAAGCTTATGATTCAAGGTTCAGAGATTACTGCTCTTCTAAAGATGGCGAGAGAGGCGAGTGATAGGCCAGGGGAGTGTTTCAAGAGGGATGACTCGGAGAGAGAGAGAGAGAGAAAGAGAGAGGCACGCTCTGCTTTGCCTGACACACTCTCCTTCCGGAGGTTTAAAACCACACTTTAGACACAAACGCAATGGATTTAAGTTTTTTTGGTCACCTTTATGCAAGTGTTAATAGGTGTGGGTCTCGTAGATATTGTAGATTATGTTGTATGTGAATCATAATGGTTTTTACACAATCTGAATTCAGCAACACAGAACAGTAGCATACACCTTGACATTGTGTACAGGAGATAATCAAAAACACACTGACACACACACACACACACACACACACACACACACACACACACACACACACACACACACACACACACACACACACACACACACCCACACACAAACATGCACATCCACACACACACACACACACACACACACACACACACACACACACACACACACACACACACACACACACACACACACACACACACACACACACACACACACGCGCACACACACACACACACACACACACACACACACACACACACACACACACACACACACACACACACACACACACACACACACACACACACACACACATCCCATCGGTACACATACAGGAGGCAAACCGCACATGGTGACCTTTGAACCCGCATCGGGTCGGGTCGGCCGGGTGGCTGGAGAACCAGGAAGACCGGCCAAGTCCATTATCTAACAATGAAGGGCTAATTACTGGGCTCGCAAGCCTCCAATCACACGGCAACAGAGCGTCCGTCTCTGTCCTCCTCTCACCCAGCGTCTTAATTGCTCTTTTATTCTCTCTGTGTTTCACTCTGCCTCTCTCCCCAACTCTCTCCTTCTTCTGCCTCAGCCGCTTCCACATAAAAGCTGCATGCTAATTGCCTGCTATGGAAATATCAGGCCTGTGATTAGTGGCGGAAGGTTTGGCTGGCCTGTGTTTCCCTGTCTGTACAAGGTGGCGGCGTTGCCAACCCGGGCACACCGACTGTTACGATGACGACCAATATAGCAAATCACCTCCCCTGGCTGCGGGAGGAAATTCAACCCTCTGTCGGTTCACGTGCAGGGTAGCGGCGGTTTTGGGAGGATGCTCATTGTGCTCTGTTGGCAATTTGACAAACTGTAAATGTGCATGTTGGCAAAATATGGATTGACAGGAAAACAAATGCAGCCAGGCACCAAAAGATTTAGAAAGGACAGGATAATTTGGAGAAAAAAGAAAAGTGCAGTTGGTAAGGTGATAAGACACTATTGGTGTTTCAAGTAATTTCATCAAATCTATTTTGCCCGCATACTATACATTAGAGGGGCATTTTTCTGATTGGTGAAAGAGAGAGAATCCTATTGTTCAGGTCAGCACAACTATTTTCAACTGTAGTAGTCTGAAGAAGAAGTCTTTATTTGTCATGCAGCAACACACAGATTTTAGAAGATGAGCGACACAGGAAAACACACTGGCATTGGGTTGCAGATGAAATGCCTCTCCGCGCTTGACCCATCCTGTCGTCCTTCCCCCCCAAGGGCAGCTGGGAGCAGACGTGGGCCACGCCCGGGGACCAAGTGCTCCTGTCCGTCTTCGTCAGGGACACGACAGCGTTAGCAATCTGTTCTGCATTTTTTTTTTCATTGGGTTTATCTCTTCTTTGGGGGTGAAACAGGGAGAGCACAGGGAGAGCACAAAAGAAAGTCCTGGGAGATACCCCACCTGGGTGACTCCAGAGTTTCTTGGAGGGATGATGCGGCCTAGCTCTCAAGATACAACACATTGGTGAGTTTTATGTCTGATTATCATGTCCTCCTCACAACAGAATGATATGATTCAGATGGCAGCTGGGTAGTGTAGAGGTCTAAGCACTCACCTACCACCGCAGAGACCTGGGTTCAATTCCCGGCAGGGGTACCTCCGGGCTCCGGTTTGGTCTGTCGTCCCTACGAACACAATTGGCAGTGTTCGTGGGTCGTTGCGTTGTCCTGGTTGTTGCAGTAGCGACTCCTACTGGTCAGTCGGGGTGCCTGTTCAGCAGGGAAGGGATCTGGGAAAGATAGCATGTTACGTTATGCTCTCCCAATGAAACTCCTATAGCTGCCTGCTAAAAAGAAGCGGCTGGTGACTCCACATGTATCGGAGGGGGCATATGGTAGTATACACCCTCCCCAGACTGACAGTGGTGTAGTGCAATGACCAGGAAGGGAATTGGCATAACGACTAAATTGAGGACATGGGAACAAAGATAAAAAGGCAAAAAATATATAAGAATATGTGCAAAATAAATCAGACAAATAAAAACACAAACATGTTTTTTGGTGAAGTGCCCCTTTAACATCATAGACTTTTAGCATTTACTTGTGAAGTCTTCTGAGACAAAAAATACGAAATGCCCCTTTAATGCCAACATGAGGCAACAATGGATTAATCAAGTCCATCATAGATGTTTTTAACCCTTTCACTGCGACAATACAGAATGTTAACCCTTTCACTACCACACGACAAAGGGTTAACCCTTTCACTACCCCACTACAGAAGGTTAACCCTTTCACTACCACACTACAGACGGTTAACCCTTTCACTACCACACTACATATGGTTAACCCTTTCAGAACCACACTACAGAATGTTAACCCTTTCACTACCACACTATGTGTGATACGTCTGAACGAGCCGGGGGCCTCAGAGTGAGAAACTACATTTCGCATGTACATTTTACATTTTGTCATTTAGCTGACGCTTTTATCCAAAGCGACTTACAAGTTCTGTACGACAAGTCAGCAGGAAGGGTACAACTCTTTCAGCTGAGTAACAATGATCAAACAGTGCTGAAACTTGGGTGCTGCAGTATTGAGTGCATAGACATAAGACATATTAGTATAGTAGGAGGAGTGCATGGTATAGGACAGTGTATGGTACCTTGTAGAAAGAACCCATGCTGTAACTGAACCCCCACCTTCAAGGACATTGTATATGGTCATCTCTTCCTGAAATCATACACCAAATTCAGAATATGGCCATGATACGTTTATAATTAGCTAATGTTCTTTGCTATCTGTATGGTTTACTGTCAGTCGTGCAGTGAGTCATATTACCAGAGCCTTCAGCGTCCTCCTCCCAGACCCCGCCTTCTTATCTCCGCCTGGGACTAATTCACAAATAATAACCACACATAATCAACTAGTCAATTTAACAACAAGGGTCAGTTTTAATGGACTCCACAATCTTTATATGAGAAAGTCATACAAATGGAAATGAGGCTCGAAGGATGAACTGGTAAAGCCAGTTCTAAAATCCCTGGGTCCCCCCCCCCCCCTCCATAATTTTCCTGTTAAAATAACAATGACAGATTGGTCATTTAACAACACGTTCCCATAACAATCTCTTTGGAGAAACGGCTACTAGATTAACCCCTCCCTCTCAACTGTGTTTTTTTTTCTCCATCAATGTGATGGAAAGTGATTTCAGAAACGCGCCGGCTTGCTTCACTACTCCCTACCACAGCACCTGACCCCTACCTCTTTGAAGCGCTAGCTAAACCAACGTTTTTTTTTTTTTTTTTTTTTAATGTTTTGCCGGATATTGAAATGGTCTTTCAGAAGACCAGACTTTCTCTTTTTGCTGCACTGGCTCCCCTCAAACGCTTTGTCTAAGATGCTGGAAAAGATGGGGAAAGAGGGGGGTTTCTGGTTTTCCTAACGGTGGGAGCCATGCAGTGTTTGGGCAGTGTTGTGAGTGTTAGGAGGGGGGGGTGGGGGCAAGGGGGTCCAGGTCGGCTGTTCAAAGACTGGCTTTTTGCATTGTTGGTCAGTTGGGGATTAAGGCCCTCTGTGTAGCAGAATAGCCCCTCTAATTAAAAAGGATAAGGACGCAGAAAAATAGCGAGAGGCACACAGGAGAAAGAGAGGAGCAAAGGAGAGGGGAGAGCAAATTTGGAGAGAAAAGAAACAAAAAGAAACAAAAAGAAAAGAAAAGAAAAGAAAAGAAAAACTGTTTTCAGTGTCATTCCTGCAGCCGGACCCAAGGATTCAGAATGGATTAACTTTACACTCCCATCTTCTCTCTCTCTCTCTCTCTCTCTCTCTCTCTCTCTCTCTCTCTCTCTCTCTCTCTCTCTCTCTCTCTCTCTCTCTCTCTCTCTCTCTCTCTCTCTCTCTCTCTCTCTCTCTCTCTCTCTCTCTCTCTTCATTTTGTGCCCATGCTTCCACCTCTTTCTCTTCCTACTCCAAGTGTTTCCCAATCATATCTTAAAGGGGCACTTCACCAAAAACAACCAATGCTGATTTATATTGCACATAATCTCACACACATTCAACAACTCAACAACAAGTTTTGCACACATTCATTGAATTTTAAAGTTATTGAGAGTCAAGGAGTTTGAATATGGCTACCAGCGATATCATCAGGAATGCTTGGGTTCATTTCAGCCTGGGGACTGCAACCGTATC
>NC_140169.1:113046278-113101278 GCF_963971535.1 Notolepis coatsorum | reverse complement strand
TGTTGGTCATGACAAGAGGATAACTATAGTTTGGAAAACTTGAATAACCTCCCTGGTGTGCAACACGTCCTCATTCAACCTTAGACAGTTGGATGAGTGTAAACATGATGAACTCTCAAATCTAGAAGAATCAATATTCGAATCGGCAACATTTTCAAGAGTTCATGATGAATTGAAAATGGGGGACCCTGATGTAAACAAGACGAAAGTCTTTCTCTGGTCTGCATCCCCTTAACAATTGTTTGTATTGAGCCGTACTGTATTGTACCCATTCTGCAATCTGTTAATAAAGTTTTCAATCAATCAATCAATCAAGGCGAAAACTAGAACTGCTCCACTGACATTTTAAGGTAACACTTTGCTTCAGGAGGGGCACAAAAATAATGTCAACAAACCGTTGATTAACCATCAGTTACTCAAGTCTCGGACCTGATGTCTCAGTGCAGGGAAATCCTTTTAATGCACTCTACTTTGCTTCCCAAATGTGACTTTCAAATTTACATTTTAAAGGGGAACTACAGTATGTCCAATTTCAGAATTTATACATGTTATTCCCCCTATCTAAGAGAGTACAAAACTATTAGTGAAAATAAGCAACTCTCTCCCAAATCCAAAAACTATAGTGCTAAAACTTCAAGTCAGAAGCTGCTCTATAGACAGTGGGTCTCATTCTCCAACGGACTTACGACAAGAAATGTGCTCTCAGGGCAATTTGAGACATCTTAGGGCCGGTTGTGGGATTCCCCAACTGTCCCTAAGATTGGATTCGGCCGTGACTGAGAGCAGGATTTACGAGTGCTGAGGAGCACACTTAACTTGACAGACTGTGTCCTCCATGTTCTTAACCTGTTAAGCTGTAGCCCTATTTTCAGAAATTTCGCCTAAAGGTACATGCCTAAGTAAATGGAAGATTGCTCCACTTCTACAAGGTCAATTTGCATGTTCTTGGTATCTATAGGAACATATAGGGACCTGGGGGTATGTATTCCCAGTGTCAGACATATTGTGTCTGTTACGAAGCTTGAGTAAATTGTAATGAAAAAAAAGAGAATATAAATTATGATTTATTTTTGCATCTGTGCCGGTGAATAACACCATGAAAACATTGAGGTTCTTTTGATTTCGCTCACTGAGCTCATTCACCAAAAATCTAAGCAAATGAATAAAGGGAAGATGATTAAACAGAAGGATTTGTAGATACAGTAATAAATGATAATCCGGGGCGGGCGGGTAGCGCAGCGGACTAAGCATCTGCCTACCACCACAGAGACAGTGGGATCGAATCCAGCTGTGGTGCTTCCGGGTTGGCCGATCGTCCACACTAGCACAATTGGCAGTGTTAGCGGGTGGGAAACCCGGCGAGGGTGGGTCCTGGTCGTTGTAAACAGCGACTCCTACAGTTCGGTCGGGGCGCCTGCACAGCAAGGGAAGGATCTGGGAGAGGTAGTGTGACCTTCCACACGTTACACTCTCCCAGTGAGAGTCCGCGCTGCCAGGTGAAAAGAAGCGGTGGGCTGGGTACACATGTGTCGGAGGATAGTCTTTGCCCTCCCGGACCGACGGTAGGGGGTAGAGTGCGCAACGACCAGGAAGGGGATTGGGAATTGGCATAACGACTAACATTGAAAAAAAAAAAAGATATATCCATTTTAATTATAAATTCATATTTGACCTTGAACTTGACCTTGACCTTATTATGGCCAAATCATACATCTATGGATAGGGAAAAGGCTCCTCTTTCCAATGACAAATCTGGATTTAGTCATTTCCTCACGGTTTTTCAATAAAAGAGATATAATTAGCATTTTTTCGATAAATTCTTATTTTCTGTAAATCTTATAAAACATCTGTAAAAAGTGCGGCTGGGTAGCGCAGCGGACTAAGCGCTCGCCTACCACGCAGAGACTCTGGGATCTAATCCAGCTGTCAGCGGTACCTCCGGCTTGGTCAGTCGTCCCTACTAACACAATTGGCAGTGTTAGCGGGTGGGAAGCCGGTGGGGTATGTATCCTGGTCGTTGTAAACAGCGACTCCTACTGGTCGGTCGGGACGCCTGTTCAGCAGGGAAGGGATCTGGGGGAGATAGTGTGATCCTCCCACGCGTTACACTCCCCCGGTGAGAGTCCTCGCTGTCAGGTGAAAAGAAGCGGCTGGCTGACTCCACATGTATCGGACGCATGTATCGGACGCAAGACATGTGGTAGTCTTCTCCCTCCCCAGGCCGACAGTAGGCGGCAAAAGCGTGCAACGACCAGGAAGGGAATTGGCATAACGACTAAATTGGGATGAGAGAAAAATACGGAAAAAGGGGGGAGAAAAAGTAGATAAAAAAAAACATTGGTAAAAATAAAAATATACAAAGGGTCTCATTCCCGAACGAAGTTACGACAAAAAATTTCGTCTTAGCCAGATTTCGGCCCATTTAAGACATATTAGGGCTGGGAGTGGGAGTCCCCAAATTTTCCTGAGATCAGATTTGATCGTGGCTGAGAGCAGATTTAAGAGTGCTGAGGAGCACTCTTAAATCTGCTCTCAGCCACGATCAAATCTCATGATTGATTGACTAATTTAAAATTTCATTATAACTTGACAGACTGTGTTCTCATAGTGATTCCTTCACGTCAACGCTACAGGCCTCCTTGGAATTAATTACTTAATCATAATTAAAATAAATATGACAATATTTGTACGATAAGAAATTACGCATTTGATGTCGGAAAAATAAATAATATGGATTCATCTGATCACAGGGCAGCTGCTTAACCAATAACCATATCTGAACCAGCTATTTTGGACAAATGTATAATTACTTTAATTACTCAGATATTCAAACACAATTATGCAATTATTGTGAAATGATTGAAAATAATAATTATTTAATGCCTTCTGTGGAATTTGTATTTCTTATTTGTTACACATCTGTTTTAATGATTAATTATATACATTTGAAAGAATGCAGGTCAACATGCAATGTATCCCATTGATTGGTATACAATGGAACAGACCTTTGTTTGATTGATTGATTGATTGATTGATTGATTGATTGAAAACTTTATTAACAGATTGCAGAATGGGTACAGTACAGTACAGCTCAATTACATAAGGGGATGCAGACCAGAGAAAGAATTTCGTCTTGTTTACATCAGGGTCCCCCATTTTCAATTCATCATAACATATATGACACACACGACACAGATAGACAGTACTGCTACATCTATACATTTATGACATACCAGATTTGCAAATACAGTACTGTTTGTGATACAAAAAGAGTCCAGAAAAGAGAGTACATTTGACGTAGAAACTGTTGGAGGAGGTTGGGTAGGCGGGGTGGGTGGGGGATAGACTTACACTGTACCAGGCCACGTGAGCGGATCGGTGCGGCCGAGAAATCCGCTCTTCGCTCTTTAAAGCTTGGTCCGCTCCGCTAATCGATCATGTTGACCCCGCCCCCAAGTCGCTCTCCGCTCGCTCCCCGCTCACCTTGAATCGAGCCCCGCGCCAGATCGCTCGGCAGATTTTTTTTTTTTTTTTGGAGCATGGTGTAAATTAGCTCAAACTACAACAGTCTACACCCCCTGGGCCCCTTAACAATTGTTTGTATTGAGCCGCATTGTAATTGTACCCATTCTGCAATGTTAAATAACGTTGTTTATCCATTCACTAGCTATATTAAGCGATGATAGGCTAGCCGAGCCACAATGCTATGGTCGCTGCCATTAACGTTAGCATGTAAGCTAACGTCAACAACAATGGCGTCGATACGTTTTCTAACAGGAGTGAGTGTGGGCGTCTCTACAGTGACAAAGCCTGAACCGGATATCACAGGTTCACCCTTCTCATTGGTTGAAAATGGCCTTCATGTTTGTACATCGCCATCCGTTGCTTTGGCATTGTACTGCATGTATATTACATCAACAGTGTTAAACCACTGTGAGCGACCTGGAGTGGATTGGAGCGGAGGAGAACTCTCGCTCCGGACGTCGCGCCGACCCATTTTAAAACCCACTCCTCGCTCACGTCAAAACCGCCCGCTCCGCGCCCCGCGCCGCTCACGCTCCGATCCGCTCACATGGCCTGCACTGTACAAGCAAAACTGTACATTGGAATATTGACAAAACCATACTTGGTCATTTACTGTACATTGGAGGGGGTTGATATAGCTATAAACCTGCATTCCTTCGAATATATCATTAATCAATTAAACTTATATTGAAATACACTATATAGCCTATACACCAACACTGAAATGACAGTGGATAAATAAATAAGAACTAAAGCTAATTGGTGGAAATAGACTGCATTAATATTCCATAACAAGTCTTGTGTGCGCCTACGAATGAACAGTAGCCTATAGGCTTAATTATGGAATAATAAGCCATACTGTGTTCATTCATTACGCCCGCCGTAGGCTATATATATTATATTTCATTCATTCATTCATTCATATACAGTACTGCGCGCGCGTGTGTGTGTGCGCGCGCGCTGCGGCAGGTGTACCGCGAGTTGTATATGATGCCAATACATTAATCTAATCTAGTTTTGATGCCGCGCAAGCGTGATTACGAAACCTAGCCGCATTTCTCGGAGACGCTCTCTGATTGGCACTGACTGACGCTAGGTTTCATAATCACTCGGCTCGCAAGACATGCAAAGCACTTCTGCCATTCCATTTGCACACAGCTGCGTCACTAGTTGCCTTATAAAGAGCTCTGGAGGCGTTGTTTTGTATGCAAATGACCTGAACGGGAACGCGCTTTCGAGTTTAAGACAGAATGCCATTCTCCAAGCAGATATCAGATCATATAATTTGTGCGACCTTTTCAGCCACTTAAGACATATTACCAGCACGTTCAGGACTCAGAGTGAACTTGTCATTGATTATGTCTCAGTGGTTCCAAGATAAGTCTTCCAGAATATATCTTTGAAAAAAATTTGGGAATGAGACCCTTTGACTGCTGTTTTGATAGGGTTAAGGTCTTTACTCTTGGCTACATTTGAAAAAAAAAACAATCTCTTAACATCCAAGGGCCCACATGTGGGCCCTCATGAGGACGATTCGCGACGCGCCACTTTGCCGACCTCTAGCGGCTCGGGTGTGCATTTATTTTAATACAATATATAGATAGAATTAAAGCCCTATTTGTTGCCTGTCGAGTTCCCTTTCAGGTGACAAAATCCGTTCTGCGGTTCTCTAGTTACATGCCGATATGTGAGGCGTGCGCCAAAGTACACATTACCACCCCTGACTCCCGGGGATATAGCTCCGTCAATCATTTGACGATCTCGAAGATTTTTGGGCAGGGTTGTAGCCAATGAGTGTGGCTTTCCAATGATACCCCATGATATGATAATTGGGGATCTAATATGGTCTCTATTGATTGATTTATGATAAAGAAAAGCAGGGTCCCCCAATTGGGGGACCTTACAGCTTAACAGGTTGGCTTTATTTGGGAGGAATCATAGTGATTCTTTCATGATAATCATAATTTAAATAAATATGACAATATTTGTACGATAAAGAATTACACATTTGATGTCGGAAAAATAAATAATATGGATTCATCTGATCACAGGGCAGCTGGATTAACCATATCCAGCTATTTTGGACAAATGTATAATTACTTAATTACTCAGATATTCAAAGTGCTGTCAGGCGATTAAAAAAATTCATCTAATTAATTACAGGATTTGTAATTAACTAATCTAATTAATCGCATTTTAATCGAATAACTATTTTATGCCTGATATTCTATATTCTATAATCATATTTCAAATTGCATGTGTCCGGATGGCAGAATTCAGTACTGTATCTACAAAACCTTCTGTTTAATCATCTTCCATCTATTAATTTGCTGCGATTTTTCAGGTCTGGTCAATTTGAGCATAGTGTTATTCACAGTCAAAGATAAAACATTTTTTATTGATATTCTCATTTGGTTCATTACAATTTACTCAAGCCTAGTAACAGACAGTATTTCTGACACTGGGAATACATTCCCTGAGATCCATAGCTGTCCCTAGAATCAGATACCAAGAACGCAAATGGACCATATAAAAAAAAGTCTGTAAATGTGTATTCTATACGTTCTTATGGAATGAATGAGATAAAAAAAAAGTTATAAAAATATATATATTTATTTATTTATAATATATATATTTTTTTGTAATACATTTTGAGTTAATTTTCATAACGTGATAATTTGCTGTGTAATTAATTAATCTAATTAACGCGATAAACTGACAGCCCAAACACAATTATGCAATTATTGTGAAGTGATTGAAAATAATAATTATTTAATGCCTTCTGTGGCATTTGTATTTCTTATTTGTTACATATCTGTTTTATTAATTATACATTTGAAAGAATGCAGGTTATAGCCAACATGCAATATATCCCATTGATTGGTACAATGGGACAGACATTTGTTTATAGCTATAACCTGCATTCTTTCAAATATATCATTAATCAATTAAACAGATATTGAACATTTGAAATACAGTATAGCCTACTACACCAACACTGCAAATGCCAGTGGATAAATAAATAAGAACTAAAGCTAATCACGTGGAAATAGGCTGCATTAATATTCCATGAGTCTTGTTGTGTGCGCCACACACATGCACACTGTATAGCCATATGAATGAACAGTGGGCTTATATTATTCTAATGACTTGTTTCATTAGGATTTACTATATATATGCTCTGCCCTATACATACAGTAAGTACAGTACACATAAGGCCGCCAGAGTCTGATCACACAAACACACTTTATATTTATTGATAAAGGATTTGCACTACAACTCGTACACCTACTGTAAATTGTACCTAAATTGCACCTCATCCCATTTCTGCCTTGCACTATATAGTATTGTATATTAGTACACTGCATAGTATTGTATATTATATGGTAACTTAGTTACGTCTATTCTGCATCGAACATTGTACATATGTCTATACTGAACACTGTGACCTCATTTTTTTTTACTTCTAATTTACATGCTATACTATGTTATTTTATTTCATACTTATCTTGTCTTGCACAGTCTCTGGAGCGTAACAGTAAGAAGCATTTTGTATAAAAGTATTCTGTACTTCTGTATGACAACTATTAAAGAAACTTGAAAAACTTGAGTTGGGCGTACCATCAGCGGACTGGTGGACTGTACTAAGCGCAGTATCATGTGCTCTCCTAATAAAACAAGTCATTAGAATAATATAAGCGTATACTGCGTTCATTCATTACGCACGTAGACTATACAGTACTGTGCACGTGTGTGTGTGTGTGCGCGCGCGCTGCAGCAGGTGCACCATGAGCTTTATTATATGTAGGATGACAATACATTAATCTAATCTCATTTTGATCGGTCGCAAAGCGCTTCCGCATTTCGGCCACCATTTTCGGTCGCATCAACAGTTGCATTCTAATGAGCTGAACAAGTGTGTCTAACTATTGACTTTTTGCGATTTCATTTGCACACGGCACAGAGCCTGTCCTTATAAGGAGCTCTCGGAGGCGTTGTTTCTATGACTAGACTGGGAACGCGCCGGAATGGTGACATTCCTCATCGCCGGTATCCCAGCTGTGATTGTTTGAGCCACTTAAGACATCTTCCCCACGCGTTGGGGAATCAGAGTGAACTTGTCGTCGATTCTGCCTCAGTCGGTTCCAAGATGGTTGCCCTAAGAGAAGTCTTTGGAAAATGTTGGAGAATGAGACCCAATGTGTCATGCAGGGGCGTAATTTGCGGGGGGGTCCCCGGAAAATGTCCCCCGCATGATTTCAGAATGCAGTATTTGTCGTCCCCATGTTTTTACCCCCAAACCGCTGCAACTGCGCGCCCTGGCGGCCAGCACTGTGACTCGCTAGTCGCTACTACACAGTGCCGGCACTGCAGATTTACCCTGGAATTCATTGCCAGATCCTCAAAGTCATACATAGGGGCGCTGTCTCGATAATGCAGTGTTATTAAAGCAGCGTGTAGCCGACGCATGAACCAGTTGGAAGCGTCAACACGGAACTGGAAATCCGTTGGTAAAGAAATAGCGGCCTGGAATCATTTTTGGGACGCTCTCAATTCGCAGTAAAGGAATATATCTGCGGTTTCTAACGCAGGAGTCCTGGACCCCCGACAGGTAAGGTAAGCGATTTTAGATGTATCACTTTAAGTGTGCGGCTGTTGTCCGAATACTAGTGAATATTGAAAAATAAAGGCATGACATTTAGAGACGTCCCCGTACAGCAACAGGTGGGGTAGGCTGGGCAGAGATGTATGCATCAAAACGATTACATTGTTTGTCTCGCATACATTCGATTTATAATGCGAGCACCTGCATTACAATCAAATGACTGATCTGTTATGTGTTATGGACCCGAGTCTCGAGAGGCACTTTATAATAGAAAAAAGACAGTGCAAACATGTATATGTCGCTTACAGTTTATTATGCCTATGCAGCTCGTTTATTTTGACAGAGTTAAAAAAAATTCACTAGTATCATTATATTAAATTAGCGGACGTGCAGCTGGACAAGCCCTGGCTCCACGATGACCACTTCTTACAAGAGGCGCCACCGCCTGGGAAAATGCGTATTGCACACCTGGTATTAGAAGAAAAAAATATTGGAAGGGGGGGCGCCCCCCCCTACCCCCCCCCCCCCCCCCCCCTGCGACGTCACTGACCACGCCCCCTAATATGTCCCCCCCACCGCTAGGAACAAAGTTCCGCGCCAGGTGTCATGGTTCCGGCCTGTCAGTGCTCCTTTCCTCTCTCTGTTCTCTTCCCCCCGCTCTCATTATGGTCAAATAGGTACAGCTGTGATGTCAACGAGGCAGCTGATCTGAGGTCTGTGGGCAGAGTACATATATAACCCTGCCCCAGACGTGGAGAAGCTGTCAGATTGTAAACTCTCTTTACCAGTTAGTCATGTTATATTGCTCGTGTTCGTTATTCTGATAGTTGTTCACCTGCGGATCTCTCGTTCTTTGACCTTGTCTAACTGTATTCTCATCGGCGAAGACCTGGAGACACTGACCTGCCCGGCTAAGACCTGGAGACACTGGCCTGGCTCACAAGGAACTGCTCTGACTCATGCCCGGTTGACGACACCTGCCCCTGCTCTGATCCCGTCTGTCTGATTCTCCTGCCCCATACCCACCCCTGTGTACCGATCCCTGCCTGGACATTACTTCCTCTTCGTCCCGGTTGGGGCATAAGGCCGCAATCATACACTGCCACTGAATCCTGTCTCGTGCTTGGACATTGACCATCCATATTGGGTTTTATCCAATTCTGTCTGCCGCTTCTCCTTGCCTGCACATTGCGGGTTCCAAACACAACCGAGAGCACCCAGAGGAATGTTTTGAGTTCATAGGTTTGATTCTTACTTCTCTGGTTTCTAGCTTTATGACAGAGTATACTGTTCACAAATATTGATTGAACTGTCTTACTGTAGGCCAGGGGTCAGGAACCTTTTTGACTGGGAGAGCCATAAAAGCCAAATATTTCTAAATATATTTCATTGAGAGCCATATTGTTAGGGTTTGTAACCGACCTCAAGCGCAATGGCACAGAGAGAGTTGTTTCAGAGTCAGCCAAAGCAAGGGTGTATTTATTCTCAGAGTCACAAGATTGAATTAGGTTGAGCAACAGAACAAACGGGGAATCTGGCAAGTGAAGATTGTTGCGGCTCTGCAGATTCACCCAGTAGGTGGTGGTGAGGAATTAGCTTGTGACGTCTGAAGCCGCTCTGCAGATCCTCCCAGCTTTCACTCCAGGTGGAAACGGAGAGAGAGAGAAATCTGAGTTAGCCCAGCGCACAACAGAAACAGAGAGGTGACTGATCCAAATAAATATCCAAGTGACTTGATCTTCGGTGTAACACACACAGTTAGCAGAGTCCAGAGAAAAAACAATACGGTAATCCAAAGTGTAAATCCAACACAAAAATAGGTGAGAATAGTATAAACAAAACGGGATCTCTTCGGTGTTTCACAAACACACAAAAAACTGGTGATCCAAAAAAGAACTGTTTCCAAAAACTCACCAGAGCGCAACGCGTAAAGCGGGCAGATAACGAGGCGCAGCTTCGAACGGGGAATCTGGTTCTCCACAGGGATTACTTCACGAAAGTCCTGGGGAGCAACAGACAGGGAACAGCGACGGAGAAGACAGGCAAATGCAGGAGTATATTCAAAACGATCCAACATCGATATTAGGGGGATCAGGGTATATAAAGCCACAGGGCGCTGATGACAAGCTGTGACAGCTGCGGGATGAAATTGATCATTGCTCCAGAAGCGTGTGGTGGGGAGAGCACCAATCAACACGGCACCTTACAGGAACGGAGCGTGTGGCGGGGAATGCAATTAATCAACAAAGTACCTTAAAGGAATGGAGCGTGTTGGTGGGGAGCGGACCAAACCTCACAGTACCCCCCCCTCCACGGGAGCCACCCGGCGACCAGGCCGACCCGGCTCGCCCGGATGGGCACGATGGAAGTCGGTGATCAGGCCGGGATCCACGATGAGCTGGCGGGAGACCCAGCTCCGTTCCTCCGGACCGTACCCCTCCCAGTCCACCAGGTACTGGAACCCCCGACCCCGCCGTCGAACGCCCATCAACCGGCGGACCTGCCACTGGGGGTGACCGTCCACCATCTTGGGAGGAGGTGGTTCCGGAGCAGGAGGCATCAGGGGACTGAGAGAGACAGGCTTAACCTGGGACACATGGAAAACGGGGTGAATGTGCATGGACGCAGGAAGCTTAAGACGCACCGCCGCCGGACTGAGTACCTTCAGAACCTCAAAAGGTCCAACGAACCGGGGGTTAAGTTTCTTGGCCGAGGACCGAAGTGGGAGGTCCCTCGCGGAAAGCCACACCCTCTGCCCAGGGTGGTACGTCGGCGCAGGAACCCGGCGCTGGTCAGCCCCACGACAGGCGCGCTCTGATGACCGGAGCAGCACGGTCCTGGCGATCTCCCAGACCCGACGGCACCGGTCGAGGTGGTCCTGTACGGAGGGAACTGCCACCTCCATCTCCTGTGCAGGGAAAAGAGGGGGTTGGTAGCCCAGGGATACCTCAAAGGGTGAGAGGCCGGTGGCGGAACTGACCATGGAGTTGATGGAGTACTCGACCCAGGGAAGGAAACGGCTCCAAGAAGCTGGTCTCTCGGCAGCCACACACCGAAGAGCAGACTCCACACTCTGGTTCATCCTCTCCGTTTGTCCGTTAGTCTGGGGATGATAACCAGAGGAAAGACTGACCGTTGCCCCCAATCCCTTGCAAAAAGCCTGCCATACCTGGGAAGTGAACTGGGGCCCCCGGTCCGAGACGACGTCCTGGGGAAAACCATGGAGGCGAAACACGTGGCGTGTCAGGAGGTCCGCCGTCTCGGCCGCCGAGGGAAGTTTGGGAAGGGCCACGAGGTGAACCCCCTTGCTGAACCGATCCACCACGGTCAGAAGGCACGTGTTCCCCTGGGAGGAGGGAAGACCCGTGATGAAGTCCAGCGCCACATGTGACCAAGGACGGCTCGGAATGGGAAGCGGCTGTAATAGCCTGGAGGGTGCCTGGTGGGAGGCCTTGCTACGGGCGCAGACTGCGCAGGCCAGTACGAACTCCTTGACGTCGTTCCTCATGGTGGGCCACCAGAATCGACGAGCCAGGAAGGAGAACGTGCGATGAACGCCCGGGTGGCAGGCGAACCGGCTGGTATGGCCCCACTGGAGGACCCGGGACCGGACCGAGTCGGGGACGAAGAGACGATGAACCGGTACATTGCCTGGAGCGCGATGGAAGCGTAGGGCACGCCTTACCACCCCCTCGATGCCCAAGGTGACGACTCCTACCACCCTGGCCTCTGGGAGAATGGGAGTCGGGTCCTCAGTGGTTGGAGCCCCCTTGGAGTGTAACCGGGACAGGGAGTCGGCCTTCGTGTTGCGGGAACCAGGGCGAAACGTCAGCGAGAAGTCGAACCGACTGAGGAAGCTGGCCTATCTTGCCTGCCGGCCATTGAGGCGCTTGGAAGCACGGATGTACGTCAGGTTCTTGTGGTCCGTCCAAATGGTAAACGGCTCCTCGGCCCCCTCTAGCCAATGACGCCACTCCTCCAAGGCAGCCACAACCGCCAGCAGCTCCCGATTGCCGATGTCATAGTTCCTCTCGGCAGGGAGGAACCGACGCGAGTAGAAGGCGCACGGATGTACCTTCTGGTCCGTTGCCGACCGCTGGGATAAGATAGCTCCCAGTCCAGTATCCGAGGCGTCCACCTCAACGATGAACTGTCTCTTGGGGTCTGGATGGAGCAAGATCGGGGCGGAAGTGAACCTCTTCTTGAGGGAGCGGAACGCAGCACACGCCGCTGGGGACCAGTCGAACGGCAGGGCGGGAGAGGTCAGTCTGGTAAGCGGTTCCGCCACTTGATTGTAGTTCCGGATGAACCTTCGGTAGAAGTTGGCGAACCCGAGGAAGCTCTGTAACTCCTTCCGAGAGGTGGGTTCCGGCCATTCCTCCACGGCCTGGATCTTGCGAGGATCAGCTCGGGTCAAGCCTTTCTCCACGATGAAGCCCAGGTAATCGACGGAGTCGGAGTGGAATCGGCACTTCTCCGCCTTGACGAAGAGCCGATTGTGGAGGAGGCGCTCCAGCACACGGCGGACATGCTGGGTGTGTTCCTCGAGGGTCTTGGAGAAGATGAGGATGTCGTCTAGGTATACTACCACAAACTCCTCCAGCATGTCACGAAGGACGTCGTTCATGAGCGCCTGGAATACCGCCGGAGCGTTGGTGAGGCCGAACGGCATCACCAGGTACTCGTAGTGGCCCCTGGGAGTCTTGAAGGCGGTCTTCCATTCATCGCCCTCTCGGATACGGACTAGATGGTAGGCACTCCGGAGGTCCAGCTTGGTAAATACGGTAGCCTGGGTGAGAGGCTCGAAGGTGTAGTTCATGAGAGGTAGAGGATACTTGTTCTTAATGGTGATCTCGTTGAGCTGGCGATAGTCGATGCAGGGTCGAAGGTCTCCGTCCTTCTTCCCAACAAAGAAGAAACCGGCCGCCACAGGAAAGGAGGAAGGCCGAATGAGTCCTGCTTCCAAGGACTCAGAGATGTATTGATCCATCGCTGCCTTCTCCGGGACGGTCAGACTGTAGAGGCGGCTGCCGGGAAGGGGAGCCCCTGAGCGGAGGTCGATGGCACAGTCGTAAGGCCGGTGAGGCGGAAGGGCCTGAGCCCTGGACTTACTGAAAACCTCCATGAGGTCGTGGTACTCAGGGGGTATGGTCGAGAGGTCCGGAGGCGGCTCACCAACGGATCTCCGGGGCGAGGGACAGGACGCCGCCTGAAGACACTGGGCATGACAGGAGGAGCTCCAACCCTTGATGGTACCGGAGGACCAGGCGATGTGGGGCTCGTGCAGCGCGAGCCAGAGCCGGCCCAGGACTACTGGGACAAGAGGGGATCTGGTGATAAGGAACTGGAGTCTCTCAACGTGGTTACCAGCAATGGTGAGCAGGACAGGGCAGGTGCGTTGAGTGATGTCAGCCAGGCGGTGTTGGTCCAATGCGAATACCTCCAATGGCCTCACTAGGTCCTCAAGTGGAATGTTGGCCCGGGTAGCAAACTCGAAGTCTAGGAAACTCTCGTCAGCCCCCGAGTCAATGAGTGCCTCCACCGTGGCCCGTTGGTCCGCCCAGGCCAGGGTGACGCTCATCAGATGGCCAGGTGGTGCACGGCTCTGGGAACGAGAAAAGCGGCTCACCAGGATCTCCCGGGGTCCCGGCGAGCCTGGTCTTTTGGCCGGGTGGGGCAGTTGGCGATACGGTGTCCCTCCCGACCGCAGTAGAGGCAAAGGCCGGACCTGAACCTCGCCTCCCGTTCAGCTTGGCTAAGATGAGAACGTCCCAGCTGCATGGGTTCCTCCTCGGGCACCGAACGGGAGGGAAAAGAGCCACCAGTCGTGTTGGGAGCAGGGCGACCAGCAGTACCGTCACGAGTACGGGGGGTCCGGAGTACCTCTGGAGGTCCCTGTCGGGTTCTCTCACGTCTTCTCTCCTGGAGGCGTCCGTCGATGCGAATGGCGAGGCTGAACAGGTCCTCGAGGGACTCAGGTTCCTCACGGGTCGCGAGCTGGTCCCTGACTGCGTCGTTGAGCCCCCTCATGAAGGTAAGACGAAGTGCTTGATCGTTCCAACCGCTCTCCGTAGCCGCCAGTCTGAACTCCAGCACGTAGTCGGTAACCCCGCCACTGCCCTGCCGGAAGGTACCCAACCGGGCTCCAGGGTCCTGGCCACGGGCTGGGTGGTGGAAAACCCTGCGGAGCTCAGCCACGAAGTCTGGGTAGGAGAAACAGAAGTCTGCCCCCATTGCCCAGGAGGCAGTGACCCACTGGGCTGCCCGGCCTGAGAGCAAGTTAGTCATGTAAGCCACTCGGGCTCCCCTTGAAGTGAAACGACTGGGTTGATGACGAAAAACCAACTCACATTGCATGATGAATGTGGCACAATCCTCGAAGTTACCGTCGAACAACCGTGGTTCGGAGAGACGGGGCTCCCGAGGTGCGGGATCGGGAGGCGCGGGGCCTGCCAGGGCTGCGGGTGATGCTCCGGCCAAGGCTCCTGAAGGAAGTGGGGTTACAAGCAAGGTGTTAACGGTTTCACTCAGCGTGTGTAAGTGGAGGAGAATACTAGACTGCTGGCTAGCCAGAGAGCCCAGGGACCCCTGAATAGGCAGGACCTGCTCTCGGAGTTCCTGTACAGCAGCCACAGCCGCATCTAGCTGTAGGCTGTGGCCCTTGGTTAACTCTATCTGGACTGCCAATGCTGTTCTGACTCTCTCTGTGTCGGCTGGGGTCGTCATGGTTGGATCGTAATGTTAGGGTTTGTAACCGACCTCAAGCGCAACGGCACAGAGAGAGTTGTTTCAGAGTCAGCCAAAGCAAGGGCGTATTTATTCTCAGAGTCACAAGATTGAATTAGGTTGAGCAACAGAACAAACGGGGAATCTGGCAAGTGAAGATTGTTGCAGCTCTGCAGATTCACCCAGTAGGTGGTGGTGAGGAATTAGCTTGTGACGTCTGAAGCCGCTCTGCAGATCCTCCCAGCTTTCACTCCAGGTGGAAACGGAGAGAGAGAGAAATCTGAGTTAGCCCAGCGCACAACAGAAACAGAGAGGTGACTGATCCAAATAAATATCCAAGTGACTTGATCTTCGGTGTAACACACACAGTTAGCAGAGTCCAGAGAAAAAACAATACGGTAATCCAAAGTGTAAATCCAACACAAAAATAGGTGAGAACAGTATAAACAAAACGGGATCTCTTCGGTGTTTCACAAACACACAAAAAACTGGTGATCCAAAAAAGAACTGTTTCCAAAAACTCACCAGAGCGCAACGCGTAAAGCGGGCAGATAACGAGGCGCAGCTTCGAACGGGGAATCTGGTTCTCCACAGGGATTACTTCACGAAAGTCCTGGGGAGCAACAGACAGGGAACAGCGACGGAGAAGACAGGCAAATGCAGGAGTATATTCAAAACGATCCAACATCGATATTAGGGGGATCAGGGTATATAAAGCCACAGGGCGCTGATGACAAGCTGTGACAGCTGCGGGATGAAATTGATCATTGCTCCAGAAGCGTGTGGTGGGGAGAGCACCAATCAACACGGCACCTTACAGGAACGGAGCGTGTGGCGGGGAATGCAATTAATCAACAAAGTACCTTAAAGGAACGGAGCGTGTGGGTGGGGAGCGGACCAAACCTCACACATATAGTATTTTTAACATATAATAAATTAAATGTTTTACTTTTAATGCGACTTCTGGTGCTGCATGGTTTTGCTGATGGCCTTGTAATCTGGTTCATACGTGGTGAGATTGAGCTTCATGCAGGCGTTGAGGCTTCCATCAGTTAAACGTGAGCGTATGTTGGTCTTAATGTTCCTCATGTGCGAGAATGACTGCCCACATGCATATGTAGAGCCAAACATGGTCAATACGGCAATACTCACGCTGCATTGTGTGCATGGTATGTCACAGGAAGCTCGTTCCAAGTTTTAAGAATCAGCTGGTCTTCAGGTTGAAGATTTTTAATTTCTGTCCACTTGTGTTCCCTCGCCAGCTCTGCTCGCTATATCTTCAGCTACAGATACTATTAGCTGTATCTTCAAAACTAATTTCTGTTTACTTTAAAATGACACAGTATTATTAAGAAATATCACAAGTATTAAAAAAAATAAAAAATCTGGGAGCCATATGCTGTCACCAGAAGAGCCATATATGGCTCGCGAGCCATAGGTTCCCGACCCCTGCTGTAGGCCATGGAAATAACATATTCAAATGTTTGTGAATTTGAGTGGTGTTCCCCTTTAACTCTAATTCTAAATGTCGAACCAGTTGAATAACGTTTGTTTACACTCCTATTAACATAGTTCCTCGTTAGTTACAATATACTTAAATCATTATTTGTGTTCTCTACAAAGTAAAATGTTTCCACAATGAATTTGAGACTGACTTCATGAACAGGGACTCATTTGTTTGAGATTAATTTCACTGTGGTTCAAAACATTATGAATCCAACTTCCTCCTGGTTGGTCTCCCAAGTTTCAAGTTCAAGTTTCTTTAATAGTTGTCATACAGAAGTACAGAATACTTTTATACAAAATGCTTCTTACTGTTGACATGGACCACACACATTGACAGTGTTGTGAAGAAGGCACGACAACGCCTCTACTTCCTCAGGCGCCTAAGGAAGTTCCAAGTCAATCAGAAGATCCTTAGGAACTTCTACTCATGTACAATAGAGAGCATCCTGACTGGCAACATCACCTCCTGGTTTGGGAATAGCACTGCACAAGACCGTAGCAGACTACAAAGAGTGACACGTTCAGCCAAACGCACAATTGGAGGGGGGCTTCCCACCCTCCAGAACATTTACAACAAGCGGTGCAGGGGGAAGGCTAAGAGAATCATCAAGGACTCCAGCCACCCGAACAACTGCCTCTTTGAACTGCTGCGGTCAGGCAAGCGATACCGGAGTCTTAAGGCGAGCACAGAAAGACTCAGAAGAAGCTTCTATCCCCAGGCCATCAGGCTGCTAAACGAACAATAAACACTATGCAACAACCATCAAATACACACAGCACACACACCCACACGCACACACTCACTTAAACAAACAACACACTGCAGCACCCACTCTCCACACTTTAGATCACACAAACACACTTTATATTTATTGGTAAAGGATTTGCACTACAACTCGTACACCTACTGTAAATTGTACCTCATCCCATTTCTGCCTTGCACTATATAGTATTGTATATTAGTACACTGCATAGTATTGTATATTATATGGTAACTCAGTTACGTCTATTCTGCATCGAACATTGTACATATGTCTATACTGAACACTGTGACCTCATTTTTTTTTACTTCTAATTTACATGCTATACTATGTTATTTTATTTCATACTTATCTTGTCTTGCACAGTCTCTGGAGCGTAACAGTAAGAAGCATTTTGTATAAAAGTATTCTGTACTTCTGTATGACAACTATTAAAGAAACCCATGTATTGTTTACAAGCAAATAGTTCTATATAAGCAGCTCCATGATCTGTCTTTTGATGCCATCATGGAGCTGTTCATGTCCACATATCTGGAATGAAGTGGGGAAAAAAACACTGTCTGTATTTTTTTTTTCGGTGGATTTTCCCAGAAGTTACAGCTTGCTTCCTTTCTGCGTTGTTAGTAAAATACCTGCTGTTCTACAAGGCTTTACCATGGTTCAATATTCATTAATTGGCACTTTATACCTGCTGTACAACTGTCAATATTCATTGCTATCACAATCACAACCATCAATAAATCTATTAATGTAGATTGACATAGCTAGTCTTCATGTGTGATATACAGTGTGTGTGTGTGTGTGTGTGTGTGTGTGTGTGTGTGTGTGTGTGTGTGTGTGTGTGTGTGTGTGTGTGTGTGTGTGTGTGTGTGTGTGTGTGTGTGCGTGCGTGCGTGCGTGCGTGCCTGCGCGCGTGTGTGTGTGTCACGTGTGTGTGTGTGTGACAGATGGGGTTGGTGGAGTCAGCCAAGTCATTGATTTGACCTTGACATTGCCAGATGAACTGCACTGAATTGGTAGTGCCACAAATTGATTAACATGGAGCCGTATACAATATATTGAATTTAAACCAATTACTTTGCAATATGATTTGAAAAATGTGGCCTTTTAGGAATAAGAGTGGTGATAGCCAGTAATATTTCACCCCAGAATTATGTGAAGTAAAAACATGAATACTACTTCTACTACTACCACTACATGAATACTACTACACAGTACATTTCGCAGAGTAAATTTTACTCAAACTGAGTACATTTGAGTAAAATTTACTCTGCAAAATGTACTGTGTACTACTACTACTACTACTACTACTACTACTACTACTACTACTACTACTACTACTACTACTACTACTAATAATAATAATAATAATAATAATAATAATAATAATAATAATAATAATAATAATAATAATAATAATAATAATAATAATAATAATAACACCAACAACAATAAAAAGCCTAACCATGATTTTCGTTGTACAATCATTCATGCTACTGCGTATATTCATTGATCAATAACATTAGCCTAGACAACAGACAATAGCCGAGCTATATAGAGAAAAATAGAGGCAGCACAGCAGTGTTCTCGTGCCAGTATCAAGGCAGAACAGGCCTGTACTGTGAGCATATCTCAGTCCCACGATTCTTAGCTTCCAATTCGTCTCCCTAACAGCAGGAGAAGCCGTGACTTCTTCAATTGGCCCGGGGACAGTGGGAGGGCATATTGCCACAGACATTAACAACCGCGTTCACCTTTTACAATCAGAGGAGCCCCGTTTAGCTCGAACGCTCCCTGGGGCCATGAGATATTTTCTGATGAATATATCAGAGCGCGAGATGAAAGGAAGCAGCACGAGCCAAAATGATACATCACTTCATATAGCTGTGGGATAGGAACACGAAATAGTTGTGTTCTTTGTTTATTTGATCTTCTGTAGCCGTCCCTAAGTGGGAATGAGGCAAATGCCAATTATTAACAGATAGTCCCGTGCTGTTAGGGTATGTTCATGTCCATAAAGTCAAGACAGACTCGTCACTCGTAACGTTCACAAACAACTCGCCTGAGCGCAGGCTATTGATTTTTTCCCCCGACAGCTATTAATGTAGCATGTCTAACAAGTAATTAGGTCTGTAACCTGCTGTCTAGTCTAGGGCCATCAAACATAAGAACAGTCGGTGATCAAAACACACAAGACTAAGGAGGACTAACTCATTCATTAAGTATATCTCATGGAGACTGTCCCGTGTTGCATTCTACATTTGAACTATTTGAACACATCATAAAGACAGTGAAAAGAGCATCAATTAGCTTGCTTGCTAATGAAATCCAGACGTTAATCCTCCCAAAACGCAACCTGTCCCCCAGGACAGAAATTGGGTGGAGTATGGGTGAAGGGTGGGGGGAGAAGAAGCCTATTATGCTCTAATAAGTGGTGCCGGTCTGGGCTACTTGAAGATCAACAGGACGAAAAGTCTGTGAATAACATTGTAATTATACTAAAACATGTAAGAAAAAACAGTGCACTACTTTTTCTTGTTCCAAGTTGAAGTCAAATAACTGACCTATACCTGAAATTAATAGAAAGAGAGAGAGAGAGAGAGAGAGAGAGAGAGAGAGAGAGAGAGAGAGAGAGAGAGAGAGAGAGAGAGAGAGAGAGAGAGAGAGAGAGAGAGAGAGAGAGAGAGAGAGAGAGAGAGAGAGAGAGAGAGAGAGAGAGAGCGAGAGAGAGAGAGAGAGAGAGAGAGAGAGAGAGAGAAGAGAGAGAGAGAACAGCTCCACATCGAGGACATTTTTTTCTTCTTGAAAGGTTTAGCTCCAAAATCAAACCGTGACAGGTCCCTAGAATGTATTATGCACTCCTCTGCATGCTATACCATTCCTCTATCGTTTGCTTGACGGACCATTCTGCAGGTATAGCCTTAAAATAGTGTGCAATAGTTGTAGCTATACATAATTTTTTATATGGTTAGCTTTTAATAGGCTACATCAATTGTTTGACTAAGATTATAGCCCTGTTTGTTTTCCTATAGAATGTATTATAGCTGAAAGCACTGAGCTATACAATAATAACACTCTTGGCACAGAGACCACTTTTCCAATAAGCTCAAGCAAACGTTGCAGCAACGTTTCACACCTCTACCCATCGTTTATTTCGCTTCAATCCCATTGGCTGTCGAGACTCGTCGCAAACCTCTGTCTCGATAGATATTAAACACCATGCAATAATTCACCTTAAACGAACACAGACACAGCATAATAGCCGGAGTATCATAGCAAACTCTGCTGAAGAGGCACATTTCATAACGTATATTTTCAAAGGCAAGTGAGGTAATTAAAATAGGGTGAGTTTCTACATCCCTTTCTTTTAGTAATTATTCGACATGGACTTACAGTATCTTGTGAAATACTGCCTAAAATGTAAACTATTTCAATACATTAGTCTATATCGACACGGGACTTATTTTGTCAGGGGCATTTGCCTTGTTGAATATAGGCTGACACCACTATCGTTGCCACCAAGTGTTCTTTGTTATGGAAATACCTCTGCATGCGCACAGTAATTGGGTAGGCGTGTTTAAAAAGAAACTTATTTCCACCCCTCTCTTCTCTCTCTCTCTCTACTGACGGGGCCGCTATTTGGACCAGCTGGGCACTCAAGCACTGAAACAGCAGTGAGTGATTGAGGATATGGGCCAGTGATCCACAACATTAAAAAAGGGTCCACAATATTTACAAATATTGCAAATGCTTACTGCGACGTGTGTCTCTGAACAATGTTAAAATGTATTTTGAAATAAAAACGTAAAAAATTACAGAACAAAAACATAGGACGGACAATTAATTATTATAAACGACAATGTATAGAGGTAGAAGTATAGTAACAACAATAATAACAATATTACTTATTATTATTATTATTATTATTATTATTATTATTATTATTATTATTATTATTATTATTATTATTATTATTATTATTATTATTATTATTATTATTATTATTATTATTATTATTATTATTATTATTATTATTATTATTATTATTATTATTATTATTATTATTATTATTATTATTATTATTATTATCATGGTCATTATACTTATACAATTATTGTTATTAGGCTATCATTATTAGCTAATCTTATTTTATCTTTGATGTAGCTCATTTTGCTGTTATTCCAATGTCCCTGAACTTGTATCAGTTTGGGAAAGTGAGTTTCGGGGTTAGAGGTGGGGGTGGGGGCTGTCTGGTAGTCAGCTGGTCTGATAAACACAATGCCAGTCTTTGTTTTATTTTCATGACGCAGAAAATTAATCAGGCCGAATGCGGAGCGCAGAGTCGTGGCTAGCGTCCTGTAATCAGGGCAGCGCGTGCCGTCCGGATTATCTCGTTAATTTCTTACAGAAAAAAAAACTTGTGGCCAATAATAATTAATCGTTGGACAGGGTAATTATTATTGAACGGATGTGGAGCAACCGGTAGACGGGGTCTGGGTGAAAAGTGACAGATTGAGCAGGGGTGTCCGTTATTGGCTGTATAAAACGTATGAGGTCTACAGTTAGATTATACAACAAGCGAGAAGGACCCTGGGGACCCTCAACTTTATTCTACAGGTAGGTGTCTCTGAAATATAATGGGAGACGGAGACAGCCCTGTTCAGAACTAACTGCAATATTTTGAAAGGAAACCTTTATAGGTTTAAATAAATTAGACCTATTACTTTATTTTTTTTTATTTTTTTTTTTTTTTTAAGAGTTGTTTGGTCAAATAACATTTGAAAGACAATTTACAAATGTTCTCACTTGTAGATAATACAACATTTATTTCAATGAACAATCACACCTGCTAAAAAATACGCTTGTATGTCTCCTTATTTGTTTAGATTAAGATTAAGTGGGTCTTTCTAATCAACATTTTTCGATAGTCTCACCTCCCAAATCTAATTACCGGGAGCAATTCATTAGGGAAATTGCCCATGGAGTGTCAATAATGTCCGTTAGAATTACAATTTAGAGAATGAATGTCCCAAAGTTTCTAATTCTTTGCTAAATTTGTCCTCCGCGATTTAAACCCTTTACATTTCAATGTACGAGCGTTTAGTCAACAAACAAAAGCTAAAGATAAAATATAAGATGCTGCTGGTTGTATCAGAATGAGTAGGCCTCTTGAGTTTACAGTATTGTTTCTTTGTTGGCTTAGGGCCTTTTGTTATCGCCATTACTTATCGCTCAACAGTGGTCTTTGTCTTTGCAAATGGCCCCCAATCACACATCTATTTAGCTACTCCTATAACCTGTGGGTATATGCTAATTGTGTGCCTGGTTGGGGCCCAGTGAGTGTGCGCATTTTAACGACAAAATGTTTTGTTTTCGGTGGTTTGCGGGCAGGCTATAGTGGGGAGTGAGTGTGTGTGTGTGTGTGTGCGTGTGTGTGTGTGTGTGCGCGCGCGCGTGCGTGCGAAAGGGGGAGGGCTAGTGGTGTGTGTGTGTGTGGGGGGGGGGGGGGGGGTATGGCGAAAGGTTTGTCAGACAGACAGAGCATCCTCAGTCCACGAGGACAGCTGGGGGTCTCCACTCCGTTTTAAGAGCCTAGCGCGTGCGAGGACGCTCAGTTTTTTAAAGCTACCTCGCGCTTAAGAGGCAACAACCGGTAGTCAAGGACATACTCTAACCCCAAACAACGCTATTCCTTCTTTGCTGTTGTGTCCTGCTCAGGTTTGGGACAAGGTGAAAACAGCGGACGGCGACACAACAGGATTAAAAATATACATTTAACGCTTTTGGTCTTCAAGATTATCTCCAACGTTGCCCTTCGTCCGGACGCTAACATGATGTCCTATCTGAAACAACCACCGTACACAGTCAACGGACTGAGTTTATCCGCCTCTGGTATGGACCTGCTGCATCCTTCACATGGATATCCAGGTAAGACCCGTGCAATAATTTATGTTTAAAAGCAACTTGTTAGGCAATATACTATAATATACCAATATAACTTTTATCTCTCAACCACAGGATATTATATATTGATGTACTTTCCAGCATTTGCCAAATAGCTATACAAGATATGTAATTGTATTGTAAATGTATTTTTTTTTATTGTGTTAATTTATGGGCCTAATCGTTTCACCCAATGTATAATTGATTGGGCTATTTTAACTATTCTATAATAAGCCTTTTATTTCGGCCACCCGAACAGTATATGGGGCTATATGCCATATAATACATAATCACTATATTTTCAAATGGTGACATACATTGAAATGTATATTAAATAAAAGGTTCAGATAATAATGTATCCATTATTTTGGTTAGTTATACTGCACACTCAACGGCTGACTTGTTGTCCCACAGCAACTCCTCGGAAACAGAGGCGCGAGAGGACGACCTACACGCGCGCGCAGCTCGACATTTTGGAGAATCTGTTCGGCAAGACGCGCTACCCCGACATCTTCATGCGCGAGGAGGTGGCCTTGAAGATAAACCTACCTGAGTCCCGAGTCCAGGTACGTCAGTCTTCTATAGAAACCACTTTTCCGTTCGGAAGTGATGGGTAAAACAAAAGGTTACAATTGTTATTCATTTGGGTTTGAGAGGTGTCAGACACCACGTCTCCCTCTATTGATTGCCGAGTTCCAAATATAATATAAGAGAGGTTGAGATCCAAGGCAGCTCTACAGTTTTTAAAAAGCCTTTAATAAGTGGCTTACATTATTTAGAAAAATCTTTTAAAAGTCCAACATGTTTCGGCCTACATGGCCTTCTTCAGGGTGTATCCAAATATAATACTTCGATCATGAACTGCATTGGGCCCGGCCCTCTGCAGAAAAAAAAAGTTTAGACGCACTGAAAATGTATGGTCGCGTTTAGTTTGGTCAGGACGGCTTAGTTATTATTTATGTATTAATAAATGCATTTTTTTTTTATATATTTACCTCATTCAGGTATGGTTCAAGAACAGAAGAGCCAAGTGTCGCCAGCAGGCTCAACAAACACAAAGCGGCACGCAGACCAAGACCACCAAGCCGGTCAAAAAGAAAGGCTCCCCGGTGAGAGAAGCCAGTTCAGAGAGCGGCGCCAGTGGCCAGTACACGCCGCCTTCCAGCACCTCAGTCCCGGTTGTGAGCAGCAGCAGCGCGCCTGTGTCCATCTGGAGTCCGGCCTCCATCTCCCCACTCACCGACCCACTCTCTACCTCCACATCGTCTTGCATGCAGCGGTCCTATCCCATGACATACACTCAAGCCTCCGGATACAACCAGGGTTACACAGGGTCCTCGTCCTATTTTAGCGGGATGGACTGTGGGTCTTACATTTCACCTATGCACCACCAGCTATCAGCTGCGGGCTCTACCATGAGTCCCATGGGCGCCAACGGAGTGTCGAGCCACCTAAACCCAGCATCCTCCATCTCCACGTCGGCGTATGGAGCAACAGGCCTGGGCTTCAGTGGTCCTGCAGACTGCCTGGATTATAAGGACCAAACAGCCTCCTGGAAACTCAATTTCAATGCAGACTGTTTGGATTACAAAGACCAAGCCTCATCGTGGAAGTTTCAGGTGTTGTGAGGAGCCTGAATAATCACAATAACAATAAACTCCAGACTATACCCCTTATTTGCCCAGGTTGGGAGAAATGTCGTTGAACGTTTCCACGACTAGACCCAAAATCTACCTCGGGCAAAACAGAGTATAGCTGCCCATGCAGTTGTCTCACCTGTTGGGTTAACTTATTGAACATTCAGAGTGAACTCTCCTTAACTTTGATCAAAGACATGGAACTAAATTGTTACCCAAGAAGAAAATGTGTGTATGTGTGCAGTCTGATAGTGAGAGAAATGTGGGAGAGGGGGAGAGAGAGATCCAGCCATCAGTTAAATGAGTGGAATGGGTCAGCTTCTCCTTAAGCTCCTTAGGACGCCCTCTCTCTTCTGGGTTGGCAAGCTGAAGGGGCCCTTTGATCAAAGCATCGTGTGTGTGTGTGTGTGTGTGTGTGTGTGTGTGTGTGTGTGTGTGTGTGTGTGTGTGTGTGTGTGTGTGTGTGTGTGTGTGTGTGTATGTATGTGTGTGAGTGTGAGAGAGAAAGAGGGAGAGAGAGAGAGAGAGCACATCTGAAATGAACCTGGATGCACTATTTAATTTATGAAAAATGTTTATAAGACACTATTATGAGAGACAATCAGTCCGTATGCGTGTGCTCATAAATGTCCCTAAGTGTTTTCTTTTTAATTTCTTCTCTGTGTTAGATTTTCCAGATTGTGATTCTTTGTACCTGTAATTTACTTCGCGCCATGCGATCACCCAGCTGTGAATTTGATCGTTTTTATTTTCAATGTCCAAGTGTTACATGATAAATTATTATTACAACATATTAGTTGAAATAGGGAGTGCTCAAACGGACTATAGTGCGTAAATCGAGTCAACAGCAAAGTCTATACTCAACATCTGTGACACGTTGTAAAGTGATATGACGAGGCCACGCACAGTATAACAATAAAGAACGTTTGAACTGATCCTACATTGTGCCTGCATGTGTACATCCTCATTATCAGCACCTGTTTAAGTACATATACCACAAGATATGACTAGGACTTGATTGATTGATTGAAAATGTTATTAACAGATTGCAGAATGGGTACAGTATAGCTCAATACACACAATTGGAGAAAGACTTTCGTCTTGTTTACATCAGGGTCCCCCATTTTCAATTCATCATAATACTGATGACTATCGACAGTGTTTGCTACCCACTAAAAAGTGGATTAACAAACGACCTCCAGTCGATAATCACAATGCCATGCAAAAATAAATAGGCTATACTTCTTCATAATTATTTTATTGTATTTACCTAAAACATAATCTGATACCATGTATTTCAATCATGAAGATTTATATATGAAAATCTGATTTTTTTTTCATGAATAAAAAGCTGGGTAAACTGAGTTATGTGGAACATCGCTGGCTAACAATAATTTTCTGTTTGAACTCTATTTCATGTTTTAGAAGCAGGAATGTGCAGCATGAAAGCTATGTTAATCCCGTCTCAGAAAGACGATAATCCAACATTTCATTGACGGGTGTTCTTTGGTTCAGGGCACACCGCTGCCCAGTTCACATGGCGCCGCCGTTTTAAGACTCCAACATAACCCACGGAAATGTTAGGCCTATATTCTCTGTCTGAAGCGATATGACCATAGAAGTTACATGATGGTATATAGGCGATCAAAAAAAGAGTCATTCAGGCCTATCGTTCTCCAGATAGTCCTTCGTTTTGGTCAAAGGATGATGGCCAAAATTCAATTGAATCAATAGCCTAAAATAATAATTTCTGCCAGAATCAGTATAGCAGCCAAGACATCTGTCTCGGCGACACTGATTAGGCCTATATCGAACATATGGATTTGTTTAGAGAACTATAGCATCATATATGGGATGAGGAAGAGAGAGTTGCATGGGTTTAGCTCCTTCAGGGGCCCATGGATTAAAGAAGAGGCTTCTATAGCTATCTAATTAGGACATGACAGAACTTGAAGATGTCAGTCAGCTCCTTATTATAACTTTGGCTTGACTTTTAGCTGCCAACAAAGTGCTTTGTTGTGCATTTGACCCCTAATTAGCACCAATTGACACAGACAATCAAAGACGCATATACGCCAGTTCCTTAAACAAATGAGCTGCTATTGGCCTGACCCTAATAATAATAATAATAATTATAATAATAATAATAATTATTATTATTATTGAAATATCAGTTAGATCAAACATAAATACTTGGCTTATCTTTTAGAACAACATTTGGTTTGTCAAGCTGACAAAGAAGGATTTGGCATTGGCCTGTAGGCTATACTCTGCGGACCTCGTGTACCAAGCTGATGAAGTCAAATCTATTCCTGGTTTTAATAAACTGAAATAAAAAAAAAAGTATTTGTTGTTATTGTTATTATTGATTTAAAATAATAATATTGGTTAAAGGAAAACAGGCATTTGAAGCTATTATACGTTTGCATGAAGGAAATATCGATTAATAATTTTAAAATAAAATAAAGTCGTTTGGAAAACGGCCTATGATTAACTGCAGCAGCGAAGTTAAATTATTTAATTATAATTATGATATAATTATTATAATTAAACTGATGTATATCCCGGTTATTCGGAGAAAACAGATCTAAGTACGTTTATAAAATCTGATAATTAATGAGAATAAATTACGAGACAATTAATAACTAACTTAATCCACCCGTGTCTTAAATAAAATAGACGAGTGATTATAAAAAATACCTTGGCTATATACCAGTAAGCCTATACCCTTCCCGAGAGAACAAACAAATATGATAAAGTTCAACAGGTTAAAAAAAATACAAAAATGTCTCACGTAATTTAAACTTGGGATCTAAAATGTCAAAAGATACTCTTTGCGAGCGAGAGACACCGGGCCCCAAGATCCCATTCCGGAGCGTTCGGTTTTAATTAAGCACCACGCGGCACTAAAGGGACATATGGGTGCGGCAGACGCGCTTCATTAATCCTCTCATCGCATTTGTGGATGTTAAACAATAAAGAGCTTCGGAAGCCGTCTCTTGGCCACGGCGACTGCCCATCTCGTCGACCATCGCCCTCGAGGCAGGGCTTTCCCAAGCGACACTTCACCGCGCGACCAGGGAATTCCAAGCATTGCCACGAGCGAATAAGTGATCCGACGCTTCTCAAGGCGTCTTGGCCCCTTGGGCGCACGGACTCTTTGGAGCGACGCCGCCAGTTTAGGGTATAATGTCAATAATGTCAACACACATTTGTCGAAGTTCGCTTACATTCGCTTCTTTGAGATTTGAATTATGGAGAAAAATAATTCACAAAATAATCTAATTTACTTTCCAACAGGATACTTTATTTTAGGAGATTTACCCACAGGACAAACACAAACAAAGAGAGAGAGAGAGAGAGAGAATAATATAATATACTATAATATAATATGATATAATATAATATAATATAATATAATATAATATAATATAATATAATATAATATAATATAATATAATATAATATAATATAATATAATATAATATAATATAATATAATATAATATAATATAATATAATATAATATAATATATATCCTCAATCAGGTTCAGCAAACAAATCAGTCTTTTTTTATATGAGATTTGGAATGTCGGTCATCCATCTAAATAACTGCCATACCCGAATTTTACAGCAGTTAAAAAAAAAGTCTATGCATACAGAATAAATAGAGTATAGCCATAGTCATTTAATAAAGAATAATAGAGCCCATGAGATGCAGACACTTTGTTGGTATGAAGACTATTGTTATGCAGAAGCTGGTGTCCTACATTCCCAGGGCGGCAGTGTCTATCATATATCAACACCAAACACATACATAATTCATTTGTAACGACCACAATCAAGGAATCTCATTTAACTTAATGAAACAATAGTGTATCTGTGCTCTTACAGACCATGTGACAGTTGGGGAATATGGAATATGGTTCATGGTCAAACATAACATAATGAATGAATGAAGTTTATTTTTTACGGTCTTGTTTACAGACAAATCAAACACACCCGTGTGGACTTGCAAAAAAAATATATATATATATATATAGAAAAACATGACAACATACATGATCATAATAACACCTCATGCATGACCCTTCTCATGCATGCGTGTCAAAACCATGCATGGAGCATTTAGACTTCATCCCACGGATTACACGATTTTATATGATTGGACACAATTCATCAAACGCACACATTAAATCCTGCCACGTGACATTTTAATGGGACTTGTAAATTATAATTTTATTTCATTGCACTTGCCACTGAACAACCAACCAGTTATTCGTTTTATAAATCTGGGTTAAGTAAGACCGTATATTCTCTATAGACATGGCTTGTCCAACAACATAGTTTATCAGCTACCAGAACAAGTTCTAAACCCAAAACCATTGAATGACAAAGTGAACATGAAGTCATTGGTAATCCAGCCTGATGATAACAGTTTGCATGAAATAATACAAAAAGAAACTATGAAACAATATACCATGCATGTTAAACGTTGTGCATATGGGTGAAAGAGGTTATTAGAGGCACTTAATATATAGTCTTGTATGTTCATGAGGTCTATTTGGGACGGTTCCATCTATTTGATGAAAACCACTGTGGAAATTGATTGCAAAGTGGACCTCCTGAATGTTTGTCCAAAAATAGAATGTTTTCACCTTCTGTTGATGCTATTTTTGCGTGGCATCCCTGCCACACTGCATGCCTTCATTTTCCCAAAGGCATCCATGTGATGAAACTGATGTCATGCTGTGAGCAAACACCTATCAAAACACATGACGCAATCATCAACAGCTTCTCCCGTTTATTTCTTCTGAGATGAAGTATAGGTGTCTGAGAGAGTATTTTAATTTTTTTTTCATAATTCCAGAATCTCTATCCTGCATGTATTAATTTCAGATAAACACATTTTAGAATATTTTCTCAGAATTCTATCTAGAACTCACTATAACATTGTTATTTCTTCATCAGAAGAGTCATACGAGTCTTGTTCAGATCTCAAAATTCTACATCACATGTAACATCATGCTAAATGCAATATCTGATTGAAGTTTGCCCGGCCTAAATAAGCTCATACATAATCAAACCTATGTCTGCTTTAAATCTTAGAATCTATACTGTTTAGGTTTTAATCTATACATTAATCCCCATGCAATTCAGTTTAGAATTACAGACAACTGCTGCTTTTCATGCAAAGAGCCTATGGATGTGCTATATGCAAATCCATTTTAAAGGAAGTGTGAGTGAAATATGACAGTAAATTGTATAAGGACATTTGAGTGGTATACTGGGATTTACATCCTGGTGTATTTAGTTACCCATATGGTTGGAGTTACAGCTTTAAACTGAAAACACATATTAAGTCATTCTGAGATAAAAGACAGGACATAAAAACACACAAAGTGGAAAGCTGATTAAAGGTAAATTATTATTATTTTTAAATCCAACATATGTAAAATAAAATTAAATACAAAAAATGCCATTTCAGTATTAAGGCTTTCCGTAAAGTTAATGCCAGTTAATGTCTTCTCTCTCCCCCATCCAGAAGCATCCATTTAGCATCGAGCCCTTTCGACCCAGGATTATAACAACAACTAGCTGCAACAACACTCCAACCCTTATGTGAACAGACCATTAGGGGAAAAAACATAAATCTTCTTATAAAAGCAAAAAAGAGTCATTATAATAATAACAGATTACATGCATCTAATGGCCAAATTTGCAGGCATAAAGCTTATTGTGAGGATAAAAGCATTGGACTCAAAACAGATGATGGAGTGATGCTTTATCAAGACTGCATGTGCTGGACCAAGATGGGCACTCAAACATCTGCCCAGTTGTCGTGGAACCACTGAAAACCTGGAATTCTAAACGAGGAATTGGGCCAATAGGTCCAGAAATGACTGAAAAGTACCTGCATGCATGAAAGAGGCTTGATAGCCTATAACGTTCTTGGTGCATTATAGAAATAGGATGTATCTTTGAATCCAAAACAAAGAACCATATAAGTCTTTTTAAAGGAACATGCCAATATTATGGGAAATGTGCTTACCGTCTTCTCCAGAGTCAGAGTCAACTTTCAATAGAAAGCTATCCTTCTGCAAGCTAGCCTAGCTTAGCACAAATTATTAGAAGTGGATATGGAAGAGGTGTGGAGAGGTGTGCTAAGCTATGGGCTAGCTTGTTTTCAACTGAACGGACAGAGAGGACATTTGTATCTATCTTCTTGTCTGACTCTGGAGAAGAAGGTATGTGCATTTCCCATACTGTTGGCGGGTTCCTTTAAGGTTTTCAGATGAACAATGTTTTTAGATGCAAAGCACCTCTATGACCGGCAATGTCATACTCACTCATTCATTCATCCATTCAGTCACTGATTCAGTCACTCACAATTAGCCGCTCTTCCCCCTAGTGGCGTCCCACAAGCATTAGATTGACATCAACGTCAATTAGACAGGGTACCACTGTATGAATGCTCCTGGTAGGAAAACACCATTACGTTTGACTGACATTCTGGGCCGTGTTTATAGGGTAGCATGTTTTTCCATTTATCCAAAACCAAAACTGATGGAATCGATGCATGCAAAGTATTTAAGTTACTGACATTCTGAGCCTTGTTTATACTGTAGGTACGTTAGCTAAGGTTACAGACATTCTGAACTGCGTTTTGCTATTGGCTATTTGGAGGAGAGAGAGAGAGAAACGGCACAGCCTCTCACTCACAGGACATGTGTAACTTCAATCTGTGAGAATGCTTCGCATCTATGACACTGTGTCCTTGTTAAACTTAATTATCTAAAAATGGTTGGTGTTGTGTACATTCATAGTCATAGACAGCAGCGATGGAGTGCTTCACATTCACACTACAAGTGATTTAGATCAATGGTTCTCAAAGTGGGGTCCATAGATCCCCAGCGGTGATTGAGGGGGCTACAGCCGGGTCCCCAGCTAAATGGAAAATAGTCCAATTTGACTAATATTTCTTTCACTAGAAGTTAGTACAGTGAAAGAATGCATAAGAAGAGTGGCCCTTCATTGATCATATAGGTTTCATTCTTCCCTGTTATAATGCAGGACTTAACTCAGAAGTCTTTATTCAGCATGCAACGACATGCAGTGATGGGCGGCACACACACACACACAAATGCACTGTTTTTTTTATAGAGTCGCCGATGCGATTGAGCTCTGCGCTTGACCCATCCCGTTGAGAGAAACGGGGTTTATTCAATGTATGTGATGTATAGATTGGGGGGAGATGACCACAGCTAAAACGGTGCCGGGTCAGAGAGATCAAAATGTGCATGGTTTGCCTAGAAGAGGGTGATAGAACAGTGGTCCAGTAGCCAGCAGAATGTTTAGCAGCCAGCCGAATGTTGACATTCCTTGTAAGAACAAATTGATAAGAGCGAGGGGGAGGGGTGACATCTTTGATGAAACAGTAGAGAAACGTTTTGAAATGTGTGAAAGGTTATTAGCAGTTGTCATGAGCGTCGCCTGACAACCAGGAGAGGGAGCGGGGGGCCGTCGTTGCTACGACGAAGATCTATAAGTCGATCTGTGTTTCCGGGTGTAAGGCAGACTAGAATCTGACTGAGACTAAGAGGGGAGAAACCAGAAGAGACTCTCTCTCCTCTCACCACGGAGGGGGGGGGGAGGAAGAATGCCACATCATCATTAGCTTCGGCTAACGCGAGGAGGGTTAGGCTAAAGACCAGGCCTGACCACCAGTGGACTGAATAGAAGCAAAAGGACAATAGACTGAACACACCGAAAGATCATTAGAATAGACTCTTCAAGGACAATACAATCTGTTAACATCTGAGCTGAGGTTTCTGTTTATCAAATAAACCACGCTTTTCCTTGTAAGGTATTTCATGTTGTCGAAGTGTCGAATTCTTACGGAGGTGGAGAATTATTATGGTTTGCGGATTGTACTAACGGGGAGAGATAAGGATCTTATCAGCCAGTGTCGGAGACGTCAGGACCATTAAAATGACACAACGCAGAGGAATTGGATGGAGAGCCAAACAGACGAAGACGTGGTACTGGCCAGATTGATCAGGATCTAACACCGTCGTCCTTCCCCCCAAGGGCAGCCGTGAGCAGACAGGGCGTCGGTGAGGTACTGCGCCCGGGGACCAATCCAAGTGCTCCTACCCTTCTTCGTCAGGGACGTGACAGCGTCAGTGATCTGTTGTGCATGTTTTTCAATTGGGCTTCTCTTATTGGGGGGGGGGGGGGGGGCCTTGCGAGCACGGGGAGAACATGCAAACTCCACACAGTAAGGCCTGGGAGATACCACACCTGGGTACCTGGCAACGCGGAAACCTGGTCCCCAAGCGGGAATCGAACCCAGGACCTTTTTGCTGTAAGGCGACAGTGTTAACCACTACACCACCGTGCCGCCACACCGTGTCCTACAGTATAGACAAACAGTTATGGAATTCTGGACTAAATCATTTTTAATAACAAATATCTTCCTCGATGGTGGTCCCTCTGAAATCGGGGTCCATGGCCTACATATTACATATCAGTTTTGGGGTCCTTGACATGGAAAAGTGTGAGAACCCCTGATTAAGATGACCTCCCAAATGCAAATACAAACGTGTCGTCTTGAAGATTTCAAAATGCTATATATAGGGTTCACTTGTAATTTATGCCAATGTGAACTTTCAAGACCATGTTAGGATGAACTCAAACCTACCAATAAACCAATAAAAACCTACAGTCACAATAACACAACCATTTTATTGCATATGTGATGCCGAAGAGACAACATTTGACCTGTGTGTGCGTGTCCATAATGTGTGCGTCTATAACGACCAGGCACTAAGGACCTAACTGTATTGGGGTTCAAATGTAGAGGTCAGAGGTCATGGGGCCACTCTGTTAGGCAGCGCCGACAACACCCCATTCAACATCATCTGTTAAGGCATCATGTCTACTCAAACAGAACAAATAGGACACTTCCCAGTTAGAATCCCAAAAAAAAACATACAAAGCTCCTACACTTATTATGTGGCTTTCCTGATTTCTACCACTCCATGGCCCCCCCACCCTCTTCTTACTCAACCATGTGGGCAGATGGAGGGGTAGTACAGTAGGAGGATGGATGATGCAGAGTTTGTTGACAGATGCCCCTCTCCCTAGTCCAGCCTGTCCCGCTCCACCTGCTAACAGCAGCGTGCTCCTGGAAGTGTGTCTGTGTGTGTGTGTGCGTGTATGTGCATGTGTGTGTGTGCGCGCGTGTGTGTGCGTGCGTTTGTGTGTGTGTATTTGTGATTTGTGTGTGTGTATCCGTTTGTGTGTGTGTGTGTGTGTGTCTGTGTGTGTATTTGTGATTTGTGTGTATGTGTAAGATACATGCAGCGAGGAGGGGTTGACACACACACAGACAATACTAACGCTGGCACGTGCTTGACTACATATCTGTCTACGACTATGTAAGTGTCAATGTGTGCGTGTGTCTGTGGGGTGTGCCTCCCATACTGTAGCTTGGGGAGGGAGTCCGTATATGAGCAGTCATGTGTTTATTATAGGCTAGTGGATCAATCAGTGTGTGTGTGTGTGTGTGTGTGTGTGTGTGTGTGTGTGTGTGTGTGTGTGTGTGTGTGTGTGTGCGCGTGTGTGCGCGTGTGTGCATGCGTGCATGAGCGTGTGTTGGGGAAGCAGGAGGAGTGTGCCCTCTCTGCATCCCCACAGTCGCCACACGCCTGGCCACCTGCTCTGGGATTATAGAGCATACGGATTACACGCATCACAATAGACATACAAGAACACAAATATGCCCATCGCTTAACAAAAGACACACACACACACACACACACACACACGACAGCCTGTCCAACATGACCACACAACTACCGTAATAGCTCTTACAGTAGCATCTTCAATATTTCCATAGTGTGTGTAATTTAATGGCTACTGACTTGATGCAATTCTTTACTATTTTACGATGTTGTTCTATCCTTTGTAAAGAATCCTCCACTCAGCGTCCAGCAGTTGTAATATGTTAACATGGCTTCATGTACAGTATACTTATTATTATACATGATACAGTAATAGTTGTTGTTATTTTATTTTATTAAAAAGAAATAGTGTGTATTTATTATTATGAAAACATGTTGGTTGGTTGACAATCAGAGAAAGGTTTTCTCTTAATCTGAGTGATTAAATTGTGTGTGTATTATTTTTCTTTGAGTGAGGAGCGTCCAATTGTATTATTGTGGTGTTGCCTAGTTGTTGTGCAACACATGCATAACTGCGTGTGTCTGGGTTTGTGATTATGTGTGCATGCGTGTGTGTGTGTGTGTGTGTGTGTGTGTGCATAAATGTGTGTGTCTGGCTTTGTGATTATGTGATTACGTGTGTGTGCGTGTGTGTGGGGGTGTGTGTGTGTGTGCCAGCGTGCCAGCGAGGTGTTTTTCCATGCGCCGTGTTACTATGACCCACTACAACAGATCCACTGGCCTACTTTTCAAACACAAAAACACTGTGACGTCAATACAGAGGAGCTAACAGGCGGACCTGACCAAGGAACAGGGTCACAAGGGTTTCAGGAGCTGTGGAAAAAAACAACAACACAACAATAGAAGCACAGACTAAAATAAACAACACACATACACACACAAAAAAGCAGACGTGATTGTAACGAATCAGCCTTGGAATCAGGAATCTACCCTTCCTAAACTCAGTTGACTTACTTTATTTATTTTTTAAATGGAGTTTACTCATCCTCTTGAGCCGATATGAATGTTTATGATTGGAAATCATAGTATAGATTAGAGGACGTTGTATCAGATTGAAAATATGGTCTTTTTGAGGAAATATCCCAGGAGGTTGTCCTTGCTTGTTAGGGTGCAGTGTGCTTGGTGGCAATGAGGTTATCCAAGGCCCACTCAAGGGTCCCCTGGAAAGGCCCCTCTCTCATCAGACGTATGTTTTCCATTGAATAGGAATGACAGGGAATCAGTGGAGCACGCTCACTCCTTTGTTTATACAGTGCGTAGTGATGTTTAGACATGAATGAATGAATGAATGAAAACTTTTATTTAAAATGGACACCACAGCTACATTGGACCAGTCACAGTGGACAGACCAGATGTGTTGTTTGCGTGTTTATAGCATGAGTGCTAGTTTTCAACACCAGTCCATTGAGGCTTTTCTAAAAGATAGAATAAAATGAACAGTATAATACATAATTAAAATCACAAATCAGAACAAATAGTTACCAGAACAAGAGTCCCTGATCAAAACAACAACAACAACATACTTCTGATGTTTGGTGCTCATTGTCATATTAGCTGCTTTAACCGTTTACATCCTGGGATGCACTGGTGAAAGTAAAAGGCAGATTATTAAAGCACCACATCAGTCTTTTTCACATGTGGGTTCCCAGTCTTTCTTGCCTTGATACAAAAAGCACTGTGCTGTTCTTTATACAATATACTGATACTGAAAACATTTGGTAGTCATTTTCTGCTTATTCACAACTACCATTGGCTTCAAATATTATCTGAAGCGACTTTTCAGGGGAAAGACAAAACCTCTTTAGGAAAATTAATGCACTTCAGATGTTAGCGATGCGTCATATTCAGATGTGGTGACTTTCAAGGGTTTATGTGATGTTTAAGACACATTTTCAGATACAATGGAAGCCTGTGGCGGTGGAGAATAAGCAGTAAATAACTACCAAATGTTTCACAGTAAAAGATTATGAAAAAAGAAAGGCACAGTGATTTTTGTATCGCAAGAAGAATTACTTGGAACCCACATGTCAAAAAGACTGGTATACGGTCTTCCAAATAAGATAATGTAACAACCAATTTGATTGATTTTTATAAATTTTTTGTTTTATTTTCTTCAATTTCCATATAAAATAAATGGAGTTGATTTGACTCACTACCCTATACTGCGAATTTGGGAATTATCATAAAGAATGTTTGCCTATCAAATTGGGCAAACTCTTTCACAGAAAGGTAAAGTGTGTTTAGGCCAGTTACTCTCCGATACATCCCTGTTTACATCACAGTAGCACTCTATACAAACAGGCTTTAAACTCTACCAACATCACTATCACATCATTACAGTATAACCAATAAACAGGTGTGTAATTATATTGTCTCTCGTTTGTTGTATTACTTTGTAATCACACATTAAAAACTCAAAGTGCCCCTTTATTTGACTTTATGAGAAACGTTTCATTGCCACTATACTCCTAATACCTATTTGATTCAAGAGTCAACCATTAGGGTTGCATGTCAAACTCTGCACGCACAATGACCTCACACACATGCTTCCAATTAGTAGACCAATACATGGACCAAAAAGCCAAACTTCTAACATATTTCTGTACAATGGTGACACAACCCATTAGTTCCATGTTCTTGCAATATTTAAAATGAGAGTCATACAGCTTGTAGCTCCTGGAGGCTGGAGTTGGTCTCAATACCGGCTTTAAAAGGACAATACCGGTATCGTTTAGTTTTTGTCTTAGTTCGTCATGTTTAATAAGAAAACAATCTAAATGGCATTAAAAAGCTTGTTTAGCTTCCAAGATTTGAAGTGTTTCTGAATGAAACAGGCTGTTGAGTGTTGAGGACCAATAGGTTTTGTATGAAGGGAAGTGAGATCAATTTAACATCGATGATCATATTTTACAGGATGGAAATGTTTGGAAATTACACTTTACAACAGAAGACTTTACTTTTGTCTGTTTTTTGGGGGGGATTGGTAAATTCTGCAGCTGTACGGTACATATTTCACCTCATGCGGACACTTTAGCCACCTGTATGGTGGCGGGTGGTTGGCCGGTAGACCTGTGGGTGAGGGGTGACTGACATTATGCAACACTCAGCTACATACTGGATACAACCATCATTCACGTGGTGTAAGACAAGAGACCCTGTGGCTGTGTGGTAGGCGGCTTGAAGAGACTCTACGCCACCCCCCGCCCCCCACCCCTTCTACACCCCCACCCCTTCCCCCCCAAAGGTTTTATGGAGAACCCTTCGGGTTAATGGGTTTGTTTTGCTAATGACCCCATCCTGTTATGACCTCATTCAGTTAGCGCCCAGTAATTGGTGGCACACTGACACACTGTTGTGTTGGGGGAGGGGCTCATGCAAATAGGCCTCCGCCCTCCCATTGTTAACTATCTCTGACAAATAAGGTATTGTTATCAATGATTAACGGCAACCAAGGGGGGCTGTGACAATGAAGATGATGACGACGATGACGGCGATGATGATGATGAATGGTTTCACACACATCACACTTTATTCTGAAGCTACAGGTGATTCATTATTATTTTGACTTCTGTTGATTCACTTCTCTGAATACTCTCATCAAAGTCAATATGTGATGAAATATAGACTATAGTGTATTGCGTTGAATTTAATTGTAGGCCTACAATCTATGATATGGAAGCATACATGTGCGTGTGTGGTTGTGTGTGAGTGTGTGTGCTCAGTTATTTACAGATACACTATACTCTCATCTCTGAATTGAACATGCTTTCTGGGATGAAGTTGAAGAATATGACAAATAAATGTTTTCCCCCTTTGTCTCTGTGTGTGTGTGTGTGTGTGTGTGTGTGTGTGTGTGTGTGTGTGTGTGTGTGTGTGTGTGTGTATGTGTGTGTGTTTGTGTGTGTGTGTGTGTGTGTGTGTGTGTGTGTGTGTGTGTGTGTGTGTGTGTGTGTGTGTGAGAGAGTGTGTGTGAGTACATGTCAACCACCTGTTACAATATTTACCAATTTCTTCATCAGCATTAGCAGTAGAATTTTAGAATTTATTCAACCATCTTAAAGGAAAACTCCAACATTTTGGGAAATTAGCTTATTTAACATCTTCCCTGGAGTTAGACAAGAAGATACATACCTTTTTTGTCTCTGTGCGTGCATTTTAGCTTTGGGAATAGACGCTCCGTTAGCGTAGCTTAGCTTCATCACTGGAAGTGGGGGAGGGTTTGAGCCTTACAGTGCCTTACAGTGTATTGCAAGGTCTGACATTGACCAAACTTGATATGCATGACCTTGGTGGGCTCTAGGTCAACTCCTGAAAAGGGGGTCAATGTCAGACCTTGCAATCAAAAGTTAGGGGGCACACTGAAATTATGGCAAGGGTTATTAGCCCCCTAACTTTTGATTGCAAAGTCTGACATTGTCTCCCGTGTTGTGCATTTGAGCCCACCTGTCACAGAGTCCTAACAGAATATCTGACCATGGAAACAGGTCTCAGCCAACACGGGAGACCCGACGACAAGAGCGTCACTGCAGGCTCAGGAGAGAGTCCTCACTGACCATGGGCGCATCCTTCGTGAAGCCTCCACAGCTGTCCAAGCCCTGAACAATCGGCTCCAGGCCCATGCAGGAGACTCTCCAGTAGGGGGGCACCATCCAGATGAGGGATCTCCTGTCAGCAATCCATGCAGGTGCTATCAGGACAGGTTGCCACGCTCACACTGTCACCCACTCTTCCTACAGCTCTAGCTCAGCCTCCATGTGTCTATCCGGTCAGCCCCACAAACCCAATATGGCCAGACCCCGCCCGCACCTTCGACGGTACATTCGCCCAGTTTCGTGGTTTTCTCATGCAGTGTGAGTAAATTTTTGCTCACCAGCCCAATCAGTTTCCCCCCGCGTCCCATGTGGCCTTCATCACCAACCTCACTACTGGCTGTGCTTTGAGTTGGGCCCAGGCCACTCTTAGCGCCCGACCTCTTCAGCGATTATGGAATGTTTCTCACTGAATTCAAGCGGGTCTTCGACCACCCTACTGCCGGCCAGGATGTCGGGCCGCGTCTGATGTCCCTCTCCCAGGGGAACCGTACAGCCGCTGCCTTTGCTACGGAGTTCCATACCCTTGCCGCTGGAAGTGGTGGTACAATGCAGGGTTGAGGAGCGCTTTTCGCCAGGGTATGTATGAGAACATCAAGGACAAGCTCGTCAGAGACAGACCAGCCACCCTGGATGATTTGATCGCCTTGACTATCGACGTTGATGAACGTATCCGGGAACGTCGGAGGGACAGGACCCGTCATCAGGCAAGCTCGCCACATCTCTCGGACTCTGCTCTCCCCGCGCCCAGAGCCAGTCTCCTCCCTGTATGGGAGTCAACTCTGCAGCCATTCCTCTCACCAGTCTGGAGTCTGCTCTAGATGGACATAGTCTGGGTCCCCTTACCCACCGCTCGAAACCCCTCACCATGACCATCTCGGGAAACCATGTTGAAGATATCCGCTTCTATGTGCTCAAAGCTCCCCAGGCTCCTCTCATCCTGGGACAACCCTGGCTCGAGCTCCACGTTCCCCATGTCAGCTATGGCGAGGGACGTATCCTCAGCTCTGTCTGCCACAACCTGGGAGAAACCTTCAGAGAGGCCGTGCCTCCCCACCAGTCTTACGACTGCGCCATCGAGCTCTGCCCCGACAGCCGACTCCCGGTCAGTCGTCTTTACAACCTTGCCACGCCGGAGAAGGCAGCTATGGAGACGTATTTCTGAGAGTGTTTGGCCGAGGGTCTCATCCGACCCTGTCGTTCCACAGTGGCAGCAGTGTTCTTCTTTGTGAAGAAGGATGGATCCCTCCAGCCATGCATCAACTACCGTGAGCTCAATGCCATCACTATCCGGAACACCTACCCTCTCCCCCTCATAAGCTCCAACTTCGAACCCCTCCTCGGAGCCACGGTATTCACGAAGCTGGACCTCTGGAACGCCTACCACCTAGTTCGGATTCATGAGGGGGACGAGTGGAAGACGGCGTTCAAGACCCCGTGGCCACTACGAATACCGGGTGATGCCTTTTGGACTCACCAACGCACCATTGGTATTCCAAGAACTCATGAACGACCTTCTGAGGGACATGCTGGACATCTTTGTTATCCTCTACCTCGACGATATCCTGGTGTTCTCCAGGAGTGTTGAGGAGCACATCCAGCACGTTCGCCTCGTCATTCAACGTCTCCTGGAGAACCGCCTCTTCATTAAGGCTGAGAAGTGCACCTTCCACGCCCCCTCTGTGGAGTTCTGGGGTTCATTGTGGAGGGTGGACAGACCCGGCCTGACCCCAAGAAGATTCAGGCTGATTCGAGTGGAATCAACCTACCACCCAGAAACAGCACAGTCCTTCCTCAGCTTTGCCAACTTCTACCGGCGATTCATTCGGGACTACAGTCGGGTGGTCGCCCCGCTCACTGCCCTCACCTCCTCCCTGCATCCCTTCTTCTGGATTCCTGCAGCCAGTGCCGCCTTCACAGACCTAAAGAGGCATTTCACCTCTGCACCCGTCCTGGTCAACCTCGATCCTTCGAGACCCTTTGTCGTGGAGGTAGATGCCTCAGACATGGGTATCGGGTGCATACTCTCCCAGGCATCTGCTGACCAGAAGATGCACCCCTGCGCCTTCTACTCCTGTCGACTCACGCCCGCTGAGGCCAACTACGACATCGGTAACCGTGAGCTGCTGGCTGTCATAGAGGCATTCCAGGAGTGGCGACACTGGCTGGTCAGCAGATGCCTGGGAGAGTATGCACCCGATACCCATGTCTGAGGCATCTACCTCCACAACGAAGGGTCTCGAAGGATCAGGGTTGACCAGGACCGGTGCAGAGGCACACCCGTCACCGTCTGGTCGGATCACAGGAATCTGACATACATCAGATCGGCCAGACGGTTGACCTCACGTTAGGAACGCTGGGCACTCCTCCTGGGACGGTTTGATTGCACCATCACTTTTCGCCCGGGATCACAGAACGACAAGGCAAATTCACTTTCTCGACTTCATGCGGTGGAGGAGGATCCGACCACTCCGGAGACCATCCTTCCATCTTCCCGGGTCATCGGAGTGGTCTCCATGAATGTCGAGACACTGTTCTGGAGAGCCCAGCGCACCCAGCCTGATCCTCGGACTGGTCCACCAGGCCATCTGTTCATTCCGGATGCCATCAGGACCGAGGTGATGCAGTGGGGCTATGCTAGCCGGTTCACCTGCCTTCCTGGGGCTAGACGGACGTTGTCCTTTTTACGCCGGCAGTTCTTGTGGCCAACCATGGCCGCAGACGTCAAAGAACTCATCTCTGTCTGTCCCACCTGCGCTCGGAACAAGGCATCCCACCGTCCACCAACAGGTCTGCTGCAGCCTCTCCTCGTGCCCAGTCGTCCGTGGTCCCACCTCTCCGTGGACTTTGTTACCGGTCTTCCCCCTCCCTGGGCAACACTGTCATCCTGACCCTCGTGGACCGGTTTTCGAAGTCTGTACGGTTGATAGCTTTGGCTAGTGGAGACGGCGGAACTACTCACCACCCACATTTTCCGACTGTACAGGCTTCCCCAGGATGTGGTTTCTGAACGTGGCCCCCAGTTCACGTCCAAGATTTGGCAAGCCTTTTGCGCTGGAATTGGAGCCACGGTCACTGTCGGTCAGCCTCACCTCCGGCTACCACCCCCAGTCCAACGGACAGGCAGAGAGAGCTAACCAGAGCATGGAGTTGACTCTCCGCTGTATGTCCTCTCTCCATCCTTCCTCCTGGAGCAAGGACCTGCCCTGGGTCGGGTAAACGCCATGGTCAATGACTCCACCCGTCTGTCACCTTTTGAGTGTTCCCTGGGGTTCCAGCCACCCCTGCTCCTGTTACGGTTTCACCTCCACAACCCTCTGTACTACCGTCACACACCTCTGTGTCTGTCTCACCCTCCATGTCTGTCTCACACACCCCCTGCACTTCGGCGCTCGCTCTACGGGTGCGTAATTGTCTTCTAATCATCACGCTACAATACAATATACCTGTATCTCCATTCATCAGTGTCAGATCTTCTTTAAGAATGGCCTGGCAAGTATCCTCTACATCAGCGGTTCTCAAACTAGGGGTCGCAGGTAGGTGACAGTGCATTGGCAACTAAAAATAAATAAATAAATAAAATCGAGAGAAAAGCCGACGAGCCCAACTCAGATTGAGTTTTCCACCTGAAAGCTGTTTGTATTTGCCATGTCTCGCCCCTTCATCAATGGAGGCCAACACAGTATTCCAATACACATCTCACTACATCCTGCGCATATATAATCGCGGAGACCACGTCTCGTCTTTTGTGTGTAACCTTGACACTCACAAAGTTTGTTGTCAGAAGCGCGGAGAGAGAGAAGAAGCACAGATTTTACTTGCAGACAAAAACAACCCATTGGCAGAGAAATGTGCTGATAATGAATGGCTGGCAAAGCTGGCATATCCTTTGACCGCCTCAATGCGTTGAATCTGGGACTACAAGGTCCGGACACAGACCTGACCTGAGAGCTGGATTAAGGAACTCAGTTTGTGGCACTCCAGGATAATCAGCTGAGATGTTGCAAAAAAAATTTTGAAGCCCATCATCTTTAGCCACATACTATTACACGGAGAGCACGGACAATTTGGACAACTGTATCCTAGATCCGTTCATTACGCATGACGCAACAGGCCTCCCACTGTCTGAGCAGGAGGCGCAAATTGATCTTTCGTGTGACGAGAAAGTCATGTTCACTGGACAGGCCCTCGCAAATCAGTCCGGAACGAGTAGTACCCAGGGTTGTGTAATGCTGCGCCGAGAAAGCTTGTCCCCTTCGCATCAACATACATCTGTGAGGCCGGATTTTCAGCACTGACATAAAAAAAACACAGCCACCTATCACGGAACTGTTCAAATATACAAGCACACCCTTCCCATTAAGTCTAAATCTTTTTTTATTCTTGAAAAGTGCATGTGCACGCATTTTCTTTTCTTTTTTTATGTTCTGGCAACATATTTGGGCTAAATATGCCTTGTTTCATAAATAAATGGTAAATGGCTGCATTTATATAGCGCTTTTATCCAAAGCTCTTTACAATTTGTTCCTCACATTTGACCCATTCACTCACACATTCACACACCGATGACAGAGGCAACCATGCAAGGTGCCGACCTGCATATCGGGAGCAATTAGGGGTTAAGTGCCGTGCTCAAGGACACTTCGACAGGCTGGCCGGGAGGAGTGGGAATCGAACCGGGAACCTCCTGATTCACAGACGACTGCTCTACCTCCTGAGCCACTGTCGTCCTGTGTATACAGAAACAATTCCGTTGCTTTTGTTGATAATATTAATTAATTTCATTGATAGCATTATCTAATAAATATGCATGATCAAGTTCAACAACGTATGATTTTATTTTGATATTCCTTATTTCCACGTTGAAATTATGCAATACTTTAATTAAGTGTGGGGTTGCCAAACATTTTTTAGAAAGAGGTTGAGGAAGGTAGAGTCAAGGAGAGGTGTCTGTTTGGACTAGAACTCTCCCTCACCAGACCTGGCTGTACACTCTATCTTCCCCTACTCCCCCATTTCATGGGAGAAGAACGTAGAGAAGAGGCGAAAGAAAAGGCTTGTATTGAGGTGGTATTTCATTTCTAAACCCAAATAGCATTGCCAACTTCAACAGACACATGCCCTTTTGATGTGAGCTCTAGGTATTGACTATGCCACATATCCTACCACATGGTCCTGGCCTCCACAACCCAACATGTAGATAGATAGGCAGTGAGAGCCAGCACATCACCAGGGTTATCAAGTGTAGATAGATAAGCAGTGAGAGCAGCACATCACTAGTGTTATCAAGTGTAGATAGATAGGCAGTGAGAGCCAGCATATCACTAGTGTTATCAAGATAGATAGGCAGTGAGAGCCAGCATATCACTAGTGTTATCAAGATAGATAGGCAGTGAGAGCCAGCATATCACTAGTGTTATCAAGATAGATAGGCAGTGAGAGCCAGCATATCACTAGTGTTATCAAGTGTAGATACAGTAGATAGGCAGTGAGAGCCAGCATACAGGAATGGCGAGGATGTAAAGTGTGTTAGACGCATTTATTGGACCCGTTGCTCGCAGAGTTTACATAGAAACAGTGCGACTCGCAAGAGTTGTCACAGGCTGTAGAACGCAGGGCTGAAGAGCTAGATGTCATAGCTTCTAAATTTAAGGTGGTGGGTATCGGGCTCAGCCCCTCCCATTCAGCCTTTGGCATCTGAAGGTTCTCTCTATCTCAGCACCACCTCCTAGCAAGCAACCAGGGAAAAACTGAGAAAAGGCTAATTTCTCTCTCTCCCTCTCTCGCTCTGCCCTCTCCCTTCTCTCTCTCTGCCCTCTCCCTTCTCTCTCTCTGCCCTCTCCCTTCTCTCTCTCTCTGCCCTCTCCCTCTCTCTCAGCACCACCTCCCGACCTTTCTGAAGGTCCTCTCTTGCCTTCCTCCTCTCACAGCACGACCCCATGACTTTCTTATGATAGCTAAAGATGGATAGGAGAACATCTGCCTTGAATGGATGGAGGTTATATTATATATATATATATATATATATATATATATATATATATATATATATATATATATATATATATATATATATATATATATATATATATATATATATATAATATATCACTTACTGTAATGTCACACAAAATTATCCCCTTGAGGTCTGTAGGCGTGCGTGTGTATGTGTGTGTGCGTGCACGCGTGTGTGAGTGTGTGCGTGTGTGTCTGTGTGTGTGGGGGGGGGTTGTGTATGGGTGTATGCGGCTGTGTACTTGTGTGTGTGTGTGTGTGTGTGTGTGTGTGTGTGTGTGTGTGAGAGTGTGCATGTATGCATATGAATCTGTGTGTGTGTTCCAGTGTAGAGAGATATGTCTACTGTGAGAAATGCCTGTGGCCGTCCATGGGGATGCCTAATGTGTCTATTTACACTCCATTATTCAAATGAATTTCAGATGAGAGAAAGAGAGAGATATGTGTGTGTGTGTGTGTGTGTGTGTGTGTGTGTGTGTGTGTGTGTGTGTGTGTGTGTGTGTGTGTGTGTGTGTGTGTGTGTGTGTGTGTGTGTGTGTGTGTGTGTGTGTGTGTGAGAGAGTGTGTGTGTGTGAGAGAGAGTGCGTGTGTGTGTGTGTGTGTGTGTGTGTGTGTGTGTGTGTGTGTGTGTGTGAGAGAGAGAGATTGTGTGTGTGTGAGAGAGAGAGAGAGAGAGAGAGAGAGAGAGAGAGAGAGAGAGAGAGAGAGAGAGAGAGAGAGAGAGAGAGAGAGAGAGAGAGAGAGAGAGAGAGAGAGAGAGAGAGAAAATGTGTGTGTGTGTTACCTAGCTTATTCAGGGAAACCTTTTTGAATGGTACATCCTTGCATACAGTACAGAGACCGGAGAGTGTAGGAAGGTGTATATAGAGCTCTACACTACTAAGTGTAGGAAGGTGTATATAGAGCTCTACACTACAGTGAGAGTGTAGGAAGGTGTATATAGAGCTCTACACTACAGTGAGAGTGTAGGAAGGTGTATATAGAGCTCTACACTACAGTGAGAGTGTAGGGAGGTGTATATAGAGCTCTACACTACAGTGAGAGTGTAGGAAGGTGTATATAGAGCTCTACACTACAGTGAGAGTGTAGGAAGGTGTATATAGAGCTCTACACTACAGTGAGAGTGTAGGGAGGTGTATATAGAGCTCTACACTACAGTGAGAGTGTAGGAATGTGTATATAGAGCTCTACACTACTAAGTGTAGGAAGGTGTATATAGAGCTCTACACTACAGTGAGAGTGTAGGAATGTGTATATAGAGCTCTACACTACAGTGAGAGTGTAGGGACGTGTATATAGAGCTCTACACTACAGTGAGAGTGTAGGAAGGTGTATATAGAGCTCTACACTACAGTGAGAGTGTAGGGAGGTGTATATAGAGCTCTACACTACTAAGTGTAGGAAGGTGTATATAGAGCTCTACACTACAGTGAGAGTGTAGGAAGGTGTATATAGAGCTCTACACTACAGTGAGAGTGTAGGAAGGTGAATATAGAGCTCTACACTACAGTGAGAGTGTAGGAAGGTGTATATAGAGCTCTACACTACAGTGAGAGTGTAGGAAGGTGTATATAGAGCTCTACACTACAGTGAGAGTGTAGGAAGGTGTATATATAGCTTTATACAACAGCATGCAAATTTCTTGATTCTGATTGGCTGAAACAGTCAACTTACACGTGGGTATTTGTAATAACCCCACGCTCTTGGTCCCAGGACCCGCCCACAACCGCATTACTATCACTCCGCCATGCGAGTTTTTAGAAGTGAAAGCAAGATGGTGGACAAGCCGGACAGTAAACATTACGAAAGGATATGGTGATAGGGTCATATAGACTAAATGAAAAACGATTCTGTCACGGCGAATGTCTTAGTTTCTTAAACAATGTTGGATGATGTAATTGATGGGTCATGAGTCATTGTGGAACAAAATAAAAATCGCGCGAATTGATTGATTGATTGATTAATTGCACATTTTATTACTGTCCGCCTTGTTTCCAACTGTAAGCTTGGCGACTCTTTCGAAGTCGCTCTCTTTCGAAGTTGGTTATGGTTAGAGTTTGTCTTTAGAGCAGGGCGATAGACCACCAGCCCTGATTCCAAACTCTAACCTTAACCAACTTTGAAAGAGAGCGACTTCGAAAGAGTGCCTAAACGTAACCAGTTGGAAACAAGGCGGACAGTAATAAAATTAGCAATCAATCAATCAATCAATTCAATAACCCACACTCACTTAAAACAGCGCACCTCCCAGCTGCTTCTATAGAAAGTAGTTTTTAAAAAAAAAACTTTAAAAAAACCTCTTATAGGGAAAAGAAAACTCACCCCCCACCTGTGTCGTGTGTCATTATGTGAAATAGAAATTGTGTATGTGCATCATGAATGTAAACGTGTACAAACATTAAACTAAACAAACAATACGGTGAGGGAACAAGTTAACATGTGCGGGTGCGGTGCACCAACGTATCCGTCACACATGGTCAAATTATTGTGGCTATATTCTTAATTTCTATGATCATAGAGGCTGTGACCCCAAAGCGCCAGACAGGGGGCGGGCCCTGCAGAGCTCTGTAGGGGCCAAAGGAAGCTTGGGCTCTGGCACTCAAAAACATCCATTCTACAAAGTGCTCATTCATGCAGATTATGTACAAAAAATACATTGGTTTTCCATCGTTTCCACTGGAAATAGGGCAGGATGACCACACGACCCAGAGTCCCTCCCCCACCTCTAGTGTCCGTGTCCGGGCTGTAAACCTGCTGCGTGGCTGTGAGCTCCATGCTGGTGGATCTCTCATCTCAACAGATGTTCCTCTGCTGTTACAACACACCTCAGCTAGGTGAGCACCATGGGAAACCAAGAGAAAAGGTAACAGGATGTTAACGCCCCCAGCCTGTGCCTTTTTTACACCCCGCTCTCACATAATGTGTGCGCGCTCACACACACACACACACACACACACACACACACACACACACACACACACACACACACACACACACACACACACACACACACACACACACACACACACACACCACACACACACACACACACACACACACACACACAAACACAGGCATGCATGCACACATATACTAATTCAAACACAAAAGCGTGTGAAAGCACACATGCAAATCTACACACGAGCGTGCACACATACACACGCTCTCACAGTCTTGCTTTTTACTCTCAACGTGTGGCTACTAAAGTCATCTTTCCAACACCGCCACCCCCCACCCCCACCCCCCACCCCACTATCACATCGGACAGGGTCTACTTATAGCACCATGCCAGAGAGGAGAGAATGGGTAGAGAAAGGGTATTATGACAGTGGGGAGAGAAAGAGAGAGGGAGCGAGAGAGAGAGAGAGAGAAAAGAAAAGCAGACAGGGTATTATGAGGGAGAGGGATGAGAGCAGTGAAGGCATTTGGAGTCTTTATTCCCCTTCCTAAGCCGCAGGCTCCGCTCCCAATCCGATTGGTCGATACGGCCAGGCATGTAAATGACATGCAAAGCAGAGAGACCCCGACTTCCCTTTCGTCGGTTTGTTGGGCCCCCCTCTCTTCTTCTTCTCTCCCTATGCTCTCCTTCTCATCTGCCAACCTCCTATCGGCTCGCTCCTTTATCAATCTGTCTCCCTCGCCACTCCATGCTTTTGGCTTCCTCAGCATCCTTGTCTCGCTCCCCTGACCTCCGAGTCCCTCTCCCTCTCCCTCTCTCTCTCTCTCTCTCTCTCTCTCTCTCTCTCTCTCTCTCTCTCTCTCTCTCTCTCTCTCTCTCTCCTCTCTCTCTCTCTCTCTCTCTCTCTCTCTTTCTCTCTCTCTCTCTCTCTCTCTGGAAAGATAGTGATTTGCCTTTTCTGTGAGAGCTGCACTGTGCACTTCCCTCATGTTTAGCCTGGAGAGTTTAATCCATAGAGGCTTTCTTCCCCTGAGATTCTCCAGTGGTGATTAAGCATATGCCCCAGTGTGTGTGTGTGTGTGTGTGTGTGTGTGTGTGTGTGTGTGTGTGTGTGTGTTGTGTGTGTGTGTGTGTGTGCGTGCGTGTTATAGTGTGAGACTGAGATCACAAAGATGTCCTCAGCTCTATTGTGTGTGTGTGTGTGTGTGTGTGTGTGTGTGTGTGTGTGTGTGTGTGTGTGTGTGTGTGTGTGTGTGTGTGTGTGTGTGTGTGTGTGTGTGTGTGTGTGTGTGTGTGTGTGCGTGCGTGCGTGTTATAGTGTGAGACTGAGATCACAAAGATGTCCTCAGCTCTATTGTGTCTGTGTGTGTACCCGTAGATAGCTCGCATATATTTGTATAGTGTGAGACTGGAGTCACTTGGGTCTTCCTAGCTTGAATATACAGTGTGTGTGTGTGTGTGTGTGTGTGTGTGTGTGTGTGTGTGTGTGTGTGTGTGTGTGTGTGTGTGTGTGTGTGTGTGTGTGTGTGGTGTGTGTGTGTGTGTGAGATTGTGTGTGTGAGATTGTGTGTGTGAGATTGTGTGTCTTGTGCATGCAGGGCACGCAGCTCTTTGTATAGTGTGTGATTCAAATCACTTACATGTCCTTCGCTCAAATATCCAACACACACTCTCATCTCCTCTGTACCAATGCATATCCAGTGTTGCGTTGCTGATATCAAATCTGGTTGCACGCACGCTAATGACGCCACGTGGACGTGCGCGCGCTCCCCGCGCATGCGTATAAATGTTCCCTCGCATAAGCACAGACTAAAGACAGTGCCTAATTGCCTCTATGAATGGAATGTAACACATTTCATTCACAAGTTTTGTGTGAATGTCTCTGAGAACGTACTTGAACACACCTGATGACCGGCGCTATTGTTATGCAAAGTAACCATTGGGTACTTAGCGAGTTGGCGCATCAGTCGAGTGCAGCGCATTCATGTGTGTGCACGCGCTTCTGCTCACAAAAGCTTGGTTGCACATCGTGCAACCCCGTCCCATGAGCAACGCACCTCTGTGCATATCTCTTGCATTAGCGATGAGGCGAAACCCAAAAGGCGTCACCCTCGAAAACCAAATGTCAACACAGTGTCTGTTTACCGATGTTTATATCCCAGTTTGTCCCTAACCGCTCCACGAAGCAAGACGGATATCTCATTTTAGGGCCCGTTGTTGGAGGCTTGACCCCCCCCCCCGACAGGGAGGGTCTGTTGACACTATTCACCCCCAGGGGGTCCGATCCAGCGGTGTTTGGTGTTTTTAGACAGGCCGGGGTGCGGGACAGACAAACAAGACAGGGCAGGGCTGATGACAGTTTTCAGTGCGGACACAGTGGGTGCAGTCTGTCCCAGATTAAATATGCCCGCCACCCCTGTAATCCCTGTGGCTCTGTCAAATAAGGACTCTTCCCTCACCGGGGAATGAGAACGGAGAGGGGGGGGGGGTGGAGGGATGAGGGACAGTGCAGCCTGATGGGCGAACACGAACGGGCTGTGAGGGGGAAAGAGTTGACGGAACGACAGAGTGAACATGAACAAACGAGGGGACAGACGCACAGAAACAATAGGTTAAATAAGAGAGAAAATACTTTTAGGCGGCGTACGGGAGAGCGAGAAATGAGACGTGAACTGATCACAGAGAACGAGGCCTGTTCTGGTGGTCAGGTTCTGTCCTTTCAGACCGTTCACCGTGCAAACACTGCCATCTACAGGCTCCTGTTGTTAACATGGCTGACCCGAGTCATAGAAGACACTTCTGGAGAGATTGTCCAAATTCTAACTTAACAATGTACATACATGTACAGTGTACAGTGTCCCCCCCCCACCTCCAATGTACAGCCCCACCCACCCACCCAACCCCACCCCACCTACCCAACCTCCTCCAATGTACAGTTTCTACGTCAAATGTATATACACTCTGTTTCTGGACACTTTTTGTATCACAAAAAGTACTGTATTTGCAAATCTGGTATGTCATAAATGTATAGATGTAGCAGTACTGTCTATCTGTATGTTGTGTGTGTCATATGATGAATTGAAAACGGGGGACCCTGATGTAAACTCTGGTCTGCATCCCCTTAACAATTGTATGTATTGAGCTGTACTGTACTGTACCCATTCTGCAATCTGTTAATAAACTTTTCAATCAATCAATCAATCAATCAATCAATCAATCAATCAACATGGTTAACGATAGGTTATGTATATAACCTAGTTATATTAGTATTGGCTGAGCATCCCGCTCTAGCCTAATGAGATACCCCTTATCTCCTAGTACCTACTGTACATCACCACGAACAACTTAATGCACCCATACCTGACCGGGCCCCGCCCCTATGGAGGCATAGCCTATAAGACCATGGTCATGGTCACCAAACACTCTTCCTCGCCAAATCTCGTTCCAGTAAAAGATCCCTCAAAAAGGAAACTCAGGGCCGCGTAGAGCGGGACGCTCAGCCAATACTAATATAACTAGGTTATATACATAACCTATCGTTATATATCGTATGGCTATCGCGTCCCGCTCTAGCCTAATGAGATATGGGTTAGAGCGGACGCGAGACCCGACAGATGTACCCCCTGAGGACCCGTAAGCCCACATCAAGGGGTGCGGGGAGCCCTGTCACCCCATCCTTCCTAATGAAGGGGGGGCGCAGTCAACTCCACCTGAATGCGAACAAGAGGGAACTAGAACCCCTTGAACACACCGCACAGGCGGAACCACGTGTGACTCAACACACTGTGGCCCATACCCACACACTCCTGCTACCCTACCAAAGGACGGGAAGCAGGAAAGGCCACAGACCCCAGAACCGCCTGGGAGACAGAACCCCCGGTCATGTCCATGAGGTAAAACCTTACAAAGGGGCCCGGGGAGGACCATGAAGCTGCAGCACAGATGTCCTCCACCGAGGCCCCACCCAGGAGAGCGGCAGAGGCAGCCACCCCACGAGTGGAGTGCGCCCTGACGCCCCCAGGGGGATCCTGCCCAGCCAACGTGTAGCAGAGGGCATTGCCCTCGCACAACCAATGGGACAAGCGTTGTTCGATAGTGCCTTACCGGCATGAGAACCACCGTGACAGACAAAAAGCCGAACGGTGACCCCGAGGTCCTGAGTACGGCTGAGGCAATTCCCAAAGCACGGACCGGACATGACAGGTGAAGGCCTGCATCTAACTCACCACCGTGAGGAGGCGGATGAAACGCCTGAACCACAATATCCCTGGAGCGGAAGAACTCCGGATATTTACAGGCACGAAGGCAGGATTAGGCCGCAGAGTGGCACCGCAATCGGAACGAAAAACAGGCACTCTGGTCGTACCGAGAGAGCACAAAGCACACCCACGCGTCAGCGGAGGTGACGGCCAGCAAGAACGCGGTCTTGAACGGCAGCTGTTCCAACGGCGCCTGCTCGAGCGGCTCAAACGGGGCCAAGGACAACCGACCGAGGACCAGTTGAAGATCCCAAGTCGGAGCCCAGGAGCGTTGCACCGGCTTAACGCGTCGAGCGCCAAGCAGGAAACGCTTCACAAGAGGGTGGCTGAACAAGACATCTCCTCAAACCCCTCATGATAGGAGGATATAGCTGCTGCATATACCCTCACCGTCGAAGCCGACAGTCTATCAAGGAGAGACTGGAGGTAACTAAGGACAGCATCCAGGGGGCAGGAGACTGAGTCCCGGCCCCCCGCCTTACACCACACTTGGAACATACGTCATCTGCCCGCGTAAGCGCGACAGTGGAGGGAGTGGCGGACCAGAGCGAACTAGTCCCGCCTTCATTCAAAATATTCACAACAGCACACCAGCCCTAGCTTAGCCCATTTACCAAAAAAGGTAAACAAAGCCCCCCCCCCGCACTACTCCCCCAGTAGACACCGATTGACCGTCAGCATAAATGGTTGAGAGGAGAGAAAGCTGTAGCAAAGACAGACCTTCTCATAGCAGAGTGACAGAACGAAACAGTAGCCCCCTACACTACTACAGCCTAGCGTGAGGCGATGTGGGACCCAGATCAACAACCGCCTGCGCATGTTTACCATGTCGGCTGGACCCATAGCCCCACTACCCGACGCCAATGTGGATAGGAACTAGCCAGCTGAGCCATAACCCGCCGTTAAGTCCCATCCTGCAGTAGTATAGCTCTACTGCTACACCACCGAGCTCACGCATCGGCCCCAGATGGGGACACCGTTCCACAGACCCCGCCGGAACACAAAGGTAACGTACCTGGCTAGGCTACCTAGCCACGGCCTACCCTGTTGTCAACCCATTTACCCGTAAAAAACTCAGCAAAACCCCCACAACAGCTACCGACTGACCTTCATTGATGAACCGGGCAAGAGGAGGGAGAAGTGACAACATCTCACGGCGGAGACATTAGAACAGCGTAGCAGTTAGAATGTAGCAGTAGTGTTAGCATGTAGCATTAGCGTTAGCATGTAGCATAGCATTAGATGTTTAACAGCACGCCCAAGACCGTTTGGAAACCGTTCACTGCAGTGAAACGTTCACCAAACCATCCTGCCCCCGGCGCCAACACACAACATGGTTGTGTAACAAAACAAACCAGTATTACTAACACTAATACCCATGCCTGAAGACACAGGGCCTACCTGGGTACAAGCTGGCCCGACAGCCAATCTTGCACAGCTGAACCTTGGTCTGCTGCCATCAGATGAGGAAACATCAAAACATGCTTCGAAGATGCCAGGGGCCAGCAATCTCCGGTAAGCTTTCAACATTACACAATTCCTCCAATCTTTTTCATACTACTAGTTACATACGGTGCACGCAGCCGATATGATGGAACGAAAATAGAGGAAGAGTGTTTGGTGACCATGACCATGGTCTTATAGGCTACGCCTCCATAGGGGCGGGGCCCGGTCAGGTATGGGTGCATTAAGTTGTTCGTGGTGATGTACAGTAGGTACTAGGAGATAAGGGGTATCTCATTAGGCTAGAGCGGGACGCGATAGCCATACGATATATAACAGCACAGTAGCGCTCATACCAAGGAAACACACCAGGCACCCATTTGAGAAGATCTTTGTTGTTAGATGGGATTTAGTCCAGAAGTCCATAACTGTCCATTGTAGGTGGGGAGAGAAGAGGGTGACACCTATGATCAGAATAGTAACTGTTATATTCTCTTATTGGGCCAGTTTTACACCTGGGGATCCCCGGACCCCACATTGAGAACCATTACTATAGAATGTCCACATACTGTACATGTATAGGCAGGTATTCAGCAATAACAATGTTTATTCAACATCATCAAGCTGGCTTTATGGATCCATTCACTGCAAGTGGATGATCTTGAGAAGGTAACGTATGAATATGAAGGTTAATAGTGAAAAGAAATGTCATTAACCTCTTCCGGTGCCGGACCGCAAATTACATCACGTCATAAATCAAGCTCTCCAGACTGTCTGACATAATTATCGTATTTTTTTTTCAAACGTATTCAAGAATAAACATCATAATAACCATGTCACAACAGCAGTTATAATGTATATTTTCATCAATACGTTTGTTTACCAATAGGTTAAAGTGTTATTAGTGAGATTTTTGTTTAAAAAATTTGTTGTTGTGGTCGCGGAAAACGGCCATTTTGAATTACTGGCCGTCTGTGAATGTAGTAATTTTGAGTAATTTTGAGAAGAGGACACCCAGAGCTTTCAATGAGCATTGGAATTTTTTTAAACTACACTTCCCATAGGCTTCTAGCTTTCTGCAAGGAAATTACTTCCCGATTATTATTATTTTTTTTTCTTATTGAACGTTATTGGCATATATTGGAGCGCAGTTAGTTTGTCTCCCCTATTTTGAGCATTTAGACACCATCCGATTTGAAATCAGTTTAAAAATGGCGGAGCTCTTGCAAGAATAAAAAACCTACTGTACATACAGTAGATTTCATTATCTGTTCTTCATGCACGCCTGGTGATACTAAATCCAAATTGAAGATTTGGCCCAATCCATGAATGTGCGAATTGGC
>NC_140169.1:112826278-113041278 GCF_963971535.1 Notolepis coatsorum | reverse complement strand
CGACACGATGGACATCAATACTTGGAATGGCGATCAGATAATTGGAATATTCTTTTTGGGGTACATCCTAGTCAAGGTAAGGGCTATATGATATCAATCTTGCGTTGATCCAAGCATGTCTTCAATGCGATCCGACCGTGTGTGTGTAATGTTAGTCCACAACGTATGCCGTTGGTGGCAATCAAAGCATCAACCCCCCCCCTTTCATGCATTCATGATGAAACATAATACCTATGATATAGATTTGATTTGAGAATAATAGCGGGTCCAGGCAAGAAACGGTTTTAGTGTAATACACGCATAAAGCTATTGCTCAGCATTTCGGGAATTACCCCAGACCAATCTAAAACCATACTCATATTCACCACGGTATAAAACGGGAATGTATGGATGAAGTTTTTTTCTTTTACACATATTGAACGATAGATACTCGATGTCAAATGGGCCATAGTATTGTATCCATAGCTATAATATAAAATATAGTTATAACTCTACAAACAAGGTGACTCACTCCTATCTTTTAAAGCGTGGCAGTGGCTAATCAGGGCCAAAGCTAATCCTCGGCAGTCAATGAGTTAAACGGTTTGGAATCCCCCACCATAGTTTCACAAAATAGGGCGCCCCAAACAACATTTCGTCTAGGGCCCCCAAAAAGCACAGCAAGGCAGTTAAAAGTCAAGATTAAAAATAAAACAAACAACAGGAAGTATAAAAACAGTATACAGATACACACTACTCTGCCACCAATGCCCTGTACCCCCAAAACACACAGTAATAATAATGAGGGAAACATCATCTTCATTAGTTGTCATTTACAGGGAATTATGGCGACGCCACCTCAGGGCTGTATTATTGGTCACAGTGAGAGGATACAGGGAGGGAATAGCCAGAGTGAGGGAACGAATGAGAGGGAATAGGGAGAATGAGGGAACGAACGAGAGGGAATTGGGAGAGGAAGGGAGAAGGAACTTGAGCGAGAGAGAGGGACGAGTTTGTCCAAAACTATAGGAGTGGTGTATAGGTAGGGAACAAGAGTAGGGAATGAATAGAGGGGGAAAGGTCTTGCATAGGAAGACAATGGAAGGCTGTGTCTAGAAATGGCATTCTCAGCTACCTTTGCATTAAAGGTAGAATCTGTAATGCAGCCAAACAGCGACATCTAGACAAAAGAGCCCCAATTTGTATTACATTTCTTTTCGTTTTGGTCTGATATGTGAGTTGGAGTTGAGTGGGGATAGGGGCCACAACTCTGTGTCTGCCAAGACAGGTCTGGAGAAATTCACAGTATAATAAAAGTTACTACATTTCAACCAACACATCAGACCAAAACAAAGAATGTAAACAAAGTGCTATGCCAAGCAGGGCTCTTTTGCCTATAGAGGTCGCTGTTTGATGTCATTACAGATTCTACCTTTAATAATAATAATAATAATAATAATAATAATAATAATAATAATAATAATAATAATAATAATAATAATAATAATAATAATAATAATAATAAAATGTATTTGTATAGCATCTTTCATACAAGAATTCCAGCCCAAAGTGCTACAGCAGTAAAATAGACATCAAATGAGCATAAAATGGACAGAATAAAAGCAATGCAGAAAATACGAAAAATGGTAAAAGCAATGCAGACAATAACAAGACAAATATTGATTGATTGATTGATTGAACCTGACATAATGATACCTTGATACTGGTGTCAGATATCAGGCCAATATCATCAGGCTAAAACAGGGTAGCAGATAATTCCCCTCAAATCGGATACCAAGAACAATGTTTGAACAATATGACTCAATTATGTGTCTTTTACACTGAAGGAATAGGATATTAGATCTTTCTGATATAGAAAAATGGCAGACAGTGGTGAGACAGTTTTGCTCACTCACTCCCAATGAATGCCCTCCTCAATCAGTCCATTAACTCATTCAGCGCCATCGCTTAATGCGCCAGAGGGCGCTAGAACGCCATCGCTTTAATCAATGGGGAGACTGCGAGATTTGCGAGCGCTTAAAATATATCTTATATTATAGCTATGGGTCTAATACACCCGTCGATTGTCAGTGAGTTGCTTCCAGTCAACATGCACAAAACAGATAGTTTTTTCATCCGTACATTTCCGTTTTATACCGTTTTGAATATGAGTATAGTTTTGGTCTGATTATCGAACCTTCCTGAAATCAACGCTAGATTATCATTATTATCCTTCCTCATGCATACATGAAATGGTCCTCGTAGAGCGGCGCTCCCCCAGCCACACGCACACACACACAGATAGCTTCGATCGCGGTAGAAAGAAATATCAGATCAACGCAAGATTTTCAAGAAATAATCCTGCTCGTGGAGGTCCGTCCCACATTGCCCGGCATTGCTTATGAAGGGGGGGGGGGGGGCAGCCTCGCAGATATATAGTTGCTCGTCCTGCCGGAGTATTTAAACCCCGCCCGCATGGCTCAGATCGGCCTGGAAAAGAAACGACACCATTTCTAACACTTTGCCACCCGACCACGAGTTTATACAGGTTTCGAATCCATGCGTTGTGGACAGAATCACGTATATAGCCGTGGCAAGTTGTTATTGCTTTTATTCCATTTTAATAACCGGTTCAAGGTCGCGGAGCGGCACTGCAGATATTCCCTAGTCTGTGAATTCGAGAAGATGCAATACCGGCCAGATCCTCTTAGGGGCGCTATTGCAATGTGCCCTGTGGGCGAACAGATCACTTTTTTTCCCCCTTTCAATGGAGATTTTTAGTTGCCAGATTCTGAATCAGCATCCTGTACCGTGGATTACGTTTTGAATTGCAGATTTCACCATGTAATAAGGGGATTTATCATCAGCCAATGGACATATCGATCTACCAGATGCCGATCGATAACGGGGAAATGCTCAGGGGTATCCCACCGGCTCATGGTAAGATCTTTTTCACGTAAATTACATGCTTATCAGAGCTTGCTATGATACGCAACCAGTCGATCAGCGTATGTGGCTAGTTACACAAACACTGTTATTGGTAATCAATAATAATAAACGACGTCCCCTGCCCCCCCCCTTTCATGCATACATGCTTTGGGACAGTCCCGATGATGTGCAGTTTGAGTTATTTCTTTAGCATCTGTAAAACGGAAATGCCGTTGGATATAACGTTAGCAGCTATTAGCCATTTATCTAGCCTCCCAGAAAATATACGAGACAAAATCCGCTATAATGCTTATATTCACGGCGCTATAAAATGACAACCTATTGATGATTTTTTTTTTCTTTAGGCCATTTTGAAGGGACGGTTTATGAACTCAATTGACAATGAGAATGGACAGATAGCAATACTATAAAGTATAGATTTAGCTCTACAAAAAGACACTGGTCTGTTTACAAAAGCTGGTCCTCAACCACTATATTAGACGGGTCCCAGCGGTCGCAAAAGTGCTAATAGAGTGCAATACCGGCTGGAAGGCGTAGGCGGCGGTATTTGCCCTTTTGCGAGCTCAGACCCATTCCCAATGATAACATCAGGCTGGATGGATGAAAAATGAATGGATATAGCTAATAAAAGAAATAACGATTAAAACCCGACTTTACTCGTTATTGGCGCTGAACGGTTGGCGAGTTAACCCGACTTTACTCGTGACTGGCGTTGAATGAGTTAACAGTAATGTATCGGGTCGCTTTAGTAGAAACGTTTAGTCGGTCTACTATTCAAAATCAGTACTTTGATAGGGGTGATGAAGGGGTCTTAACACATCCTTACTTTATACGGTTGACCTAGCAAAGACACAGAAGAGACACATTAACATCATTCCTTGTGGCCTTGGTGAGCTGTCGATGACAGATGACTCAGACAACACTTCCTTTAGCTCACCAGCCCCGGACACACTACAGAAGATCTGACGTCACGTCTTCAAGCTCAGTTATTGAGATGCTCCAACATCAGGCCTTCCCCTTCTAAACATCAACGTGTAGTAGTAATAATAATAATAGCGACTATGGCGGTAGAGTGCAAAGACCACTCAGTGAGACACAAGCCACTGTGGCGGATTACTGATCCACTGTCACAACATCACCTCCCTAACAGGATAACACAGCATAATAAACTCCATAAAATAATCAAACTTATTAAAAACTCTTAACCCCATTTAATACATTCTTTTCGGCTTACACACACTGGCTTTCACTGTTAGTCAAGTCACAAAAGAGGATAGTCTTATAAGACTAGAACATAGGACAGGCAGCTTGTGAAGCCTTAATATTGACTTTAATTGGATTTGTAAATTGTGTGGCTAAATTAGCGCATTCTGTGGCCCCCTGACTTAGTGAAGGAAGTGCACCAGGAAAAGAAAAAAATAAGCAAAGTCTTAAAGTTAATTAATCGTCTCTGGCTTAATTAAAGTTACCCAGTGTTTGTAGTTAATGGGTGGATTGGCGGAACAATGGCGAGGACGATGCCCCCTGCTACTTCCAGAGGCAGTCCATGGAGACCAGTGGAGGAGGAGGGATGATTTTCAAAGCCGTAGATTACCACTGAGACACAGTATCATACACACACACACACACACACACACACACGCACGCACGCACGCACGCACACACGCACGCACGCACACACACACACACACACACACACACACACAAACACACACAGACACACACACACACACGCACACACACTCACACTCACACTCACACACGTAGAGAGGGATGAGAGTCCCCTTCAAAGTTCCCCGTCACAGATATACCCAGTGCTCCCATCGTGGGTTTCACGTTAATTAGCTGGGATCAAAACGTACAAATCCCTCCGCTGAGAATTCAACTGCATTACTAAACCCAGCCTCCCCATCATCTACACACCCAACTCCCCTAACACACACACACGCGCACATGCGCACACACGCACGCACGCACACGCACACGCACGCACACACACACACACACACACACACACACACACACACACACACACACACACACACACACACACACACACACACACACACACACACACACACACACACACACACACACACACACACACACACATACAAATCATTTCTTCCAGCTCTTGTGGTTCTAGATTCGGCAACCAATTATATTCCACAATCAACCTTATTGTTCGTTAAACAAAATCAACCTTATAGTTCAGATTTTTTTTTAAGACATTCATAAAATATATATCATTTGCAGATGTTATTGTGTGACCTAATCTAAAGTGAAGACTATTCATCATTAACACATGTCTAATACAGTTATTTATTTGTTGACTTTTTTATCACGTTACAAATGTTGACAGCTTTCGGATCCACCCTTCTTTGTGACATCAAACAGTGACAGAATTAGGACTATAGATAAATGCAATTTATTAACATATACAATACATGTGCACACATAACATATAGTGTAACCTGGGGTAGGGGTGGACGGTATAAACGGTATACACGGTATAAACGGTATGAATTTGCTCTACGTTATGGATTTTGACTATACCTTGTAACCGGTAGAGCAGCTCTAAAATAGCAATGACATCATGTAACCACAGCGCGACTATTTCACTCGCATTTGCCCCTAAAAATAGATAGAATTAGTCATAGATAATAGATATGTGCGAACTGGAAAAAGTTATTTAGGAGCACAGAGGCTTCGCGCAGTGGGCGTGTCAACACGCAATTGTCATTTCATAATAAACACAGAAGCAAACTAGCTGTAAACATGCAAAGTTATTAAAAAAATAAAATAAAATTTAAGTAGTTATTCCCTGATTTTATGGATTTCGATAATCTAATTCTAAACATCGTTCTTTCTTTTTCTTTATTTCTTTATTTCTGAAATGTTCTAACCAATACATGTTAGTAGAAGGTTTAAAAAAAATAAAAGGGAGGAGGAGGAGGAGGTTTAAATGAGTATACTAATTGAGGTATATTTTTCATTTTGTTTAATTACATTAACGGGAGAGTGGCTTGGCCACAGGTGACATTCTATTAAATTAGAATTCAAAGTTTAGATTCTATGGTAATTTACATAGGAAAGTTTAGGATAAATTGCTCATTCTGGGCAGACCGGAGGTGCAAGATAGGATGGAGTTGTACGCGAAGGAGGTATCAAATAGGTACCTTGTACGGCTCTTTAAGGGAGGGGGGATCAGGGGTTTATTTGTATATATGTATGTTTTTATGCTCGGCTCTCAACGGGACCTCAATAGTGGGATATATATCCATTGTGAATTCGCACTCCAGAAGCATTACCAACAACTACAAAACAACATGTATAGATTATGGCTAGTTTGAATATAATGATCTGGAATACTGGGGGAATAAATAATCAACATAAACGCAAAAGCGTGCTCACACTGATGAAAAACAAACAGGTTGACGTGGCTCTTCTAAGCGAAACGCACATTTTAGTGGAAGACAAAGCTACATTAGCGGACAACATATACCATAACATTAGTCACTCTTCCTTTGGAACGAGAACCCGTGGAGTTGCTATAGTCGTGAAACGGAAGTTTAATATTGAATTGAAGGGAGTATGGTCTGATGCAGATGGTCGGATAACCTATAGCTAAAATTTTATACAGGAATAGGAAAATAGCGTTGGTAGCGGTATATGCCCCAAATTTGTACGAAGCTCATTTCTACACTACACTTACCAGAACAATGTTAAACCTTCCTGAATACTCATTTATAATTGGTGCGGATTTTAATGCCATTTGGGATCCTGGGATGGATAAATCTTATCCCACCTTTTCCAACGAACAGAAAAATTCATCTAATGCGTTAAAGGATTGGTCGAAGAATACAGGTGTAAATGATCTATGGCGATCACTCAACCCCACGACCCGGAAGTACTCTTGTCGATCTGCAAGACATAACACACTTTCCAGAATAGATTATGTTTTTGCATCCCCGAGACTATTTGATAACTATGACGTGGAAATGGTACCCAATGCACTATCAGATCACTGTTATTTACTCCTAAAAGGATCATTTGGTATACTGTCATCCCGAGCCCCAAGATGGCGATTTAACTCGATATTGCTGAATAACAAGGAATTCATTACACAACTCAAAGAAGCTCTTTCTGTATTCCTACTGGAGAATGCGAAATCGGTACAGGACCCCAGAATATTATGGATGTCGGTAAAGGGATTGATCAAGGATTTTACCGGGTACTTTTCCTCCAAAATACGCAAGAATCGTTGCTCAAAACTGGCAGAGCTGGAAACGCTTTACTCTACGTTATTTTCTTCTTTACAATACTACTACTCGGTTCGACTGGAAACTCTAATTAATGTGTTAAAAAAAGAGATTAATGCCATTTATAAACAACAATCTGAAGTACAAATACGTAGCACAAGACAACAGCACTACTTTCATGGTTCTAAACCAAGTCACCTACTAGCTATGCCGTTAAGAGTCAACGCAAAATTTGCAGATATAACCTAGTTATATGAGTACTGGCTAAGCGTCCCACTCTTAAGCCTATCGAGATATACCTCATCTCATGTACCTATTGTACTCCATCAACGAAAACAAAAAAATACGCCCATCACCTGCCGGGCCCCGCCCCTATAGAGGCGTACTCTATAAGATACTCGGCATGGTCACCAAACACTCTTCCTTGCAAAAAAACAGTTTCCAGGAAAAGATTTCCCAAGGGAACTCAAGGCCGCTTAAGAGCGGGACGCTTAGCCAGTACTCATATAACTAGGTTATATACATAACCTGTCGTTATATTATCGTACTTGGCCATCGCGTCCCGCTCTTAAGCCTATCGAGATATGGGGTAGAGCGGACGCGAGGCCCGACAGATGTACCCCCTGAGGACCCGTAAGCCCACATCAAGGGGTTGGGGAGTCCCGTCACCCCATCCTTCCTAATGAAGGGGGGGCGCAGTCAACTCCACCCGAGTGCGAGCAAGAGGGAACTAGAACCCCTTGAACACACAGCACAGGCGGAACCACGTGTGACCCAACACACTGTGGCCCATACCCACACACTCCTGCTACCCTACCAAAGGATGGGAAGCAGGAAAGGCCACAGACCCCAGAACCGCCTGGGAGACAGAACCCCCGGTCATGTCCATGAGGTAAAACCTTACAAAGGGGCCCGGGGAGGACCATGAAGCTGCAGCACAGATGTCCTCCACCGAGGCCCCACCCAGCAGAGCAGCAGAGGCAGCCATCCCACGAGTGGAGTATGCCCTGACGCCCCCAGGGGGATCCAGCCCGGCCAACGTGTAGCAGAGGGCAATGCCCTCGCACAACCAATGGGACAGGCGCTGTTTCGATAGTGCCTTACCGGCACGAGAACCACCGTGACAGACAAAAAGCTGATCGGTAACCCTGAGGTCCTGAGTACGGCTGAGGTAAATTCCCAAAGCACGGACCGGACATGACAGGTGAAGGCCCGCGTGAGGAGGCGGATGAAACGCCTGAACCACAATATCCCTGGAGCGGAAGGAACTCCGGATATTTTTAGGCACAAAAGCAGGATTAGGCCGCAGAGTGGCACCGCAATCGGAACGAAAAGACAGGCACTCTGGATGTACCGAAAGAGCACAGAGCTCACCCACGCGTTTAGCGGAGGTGACAGCCAGCAAGAACGCGGTCTTGAAAGACAGCCGTCCCAACGGCGCTTGCTCAAGCGGCTCAAACGGGGCCAAGGACAACCGACCGAGGACCAATTGAAGATCCCAACTCGGAGCCAAAGAGCGTTGCACCGGCTTAACGCGTCGAGCGCCAAGCAGGAAACGCTTCACAAGAGGGTGGCTGAACAAGACATCCCCCTCAAACCCCTCATGATAGGAGGATATAGCTGCTGCATATACCCTCACCATCGAAGCCGACAGTCTACCAAGGAGAGACTGGAGGTAACCAAGGACAGCATCCAGGGGGCAGGAGACTGGGTCCCGGCCCCCCGCCTTACACCACTCTTGGAACATACGCCATCTGCCCGCGTAAAGCGTGACAATGGAGGGAGCATGCGCATTCCGGATGGTATTAACCACAGAAGGGTCCATCCTCTCCAGACTTACCCTCCCACCAGCCACACCAACAGGCGTTGGCTCAACACCGGGTACTGGAACAGCGACCCGTGTTGCTGAGAGAGGGCCGTCGCTGACCAAGGAATAACCCAAGGCGGAGCGACCAGTAGCTGGATCAAGACCGGGAACCACACTGCCGTGCCCCGGTCCGGCGCGACCAGGATCACCGTCCTGCGCTCCCTCCGTATCCGCTCCAACAGCTGACCCAACAGCTGTACAGGAGGAAAGGCGTACAGAAGACCGGGGGCGGCCATGGAAAGATCGAGAAGGCATCCACCCCCAAGGGGGGATGATCTGCTCGACTGACCGAGAACCACAAGGGGCACTTGTGAGAGCGTCGGCTCGCAAACAGATCTACCGAGGCCTCCCCGAAGCGATCCCAGATCTGCCTGACTATGTCGGGGTGGAGTTCCCACTCGTCGTAACAAGGACCGCCCCGAGACATCATATCCACGCCCACATTCTCTGCACCAGGGATGTGGAGCGCCCTCAGACTGCGCAGCCTGCGAGATGCCCACAGCCAAAGTTCGACCGCCGCCCGGTGCAGGCGGATGGAACGAGTCCCACCCTGCCTGTTGATATACGCCGCTGCCATCATACTGTCCGTTCTGACCAGAACGTGCTCGCCTACCACCAATTCCAACACATTGATGTGCGGGGTAGACGGGCCAGCACGGACCTTCGTCCAGCTGCCCCCCACTGCGTTGGTCCGACACGTCCCTCCCCAACCCGTGAGAGAGGCGTCGGTGAAGACCGTGACGTGTGAGCGCCTGCTGCCCATGGGGACCCCAATGGTGAGGATACCCAGCCTCCTGGTGAGGATCTCCCCATATCGACAAAGGAACCGTCAACCGTTTCCATTTGTCCCTCACCGGATCTAGTCCCATAGAAAAAAACCACCTCTGTATCCTCCTCATGAAGAGGAGGCCAAGAGGAACCACCGTGTGAGCAGATGCCATCATACCGAGCAGGCGCATCACTTGCAGCGCCGTGACCGTCCCTCCCAGACGGAAACCCCCGAGCGCGTGAAGGATAGACACCCGCCGCTGCTCCGAGAGGGTTACAACCATGGGCCTTGACCTCAGCGTCAAGCCCAAGTACTCCACCTGTTGACTGGGAAGAGGCGTACTCTTCTTCCAGTTCACAGCAAAACCCAGCCTGGTGAGGAATTCCACCACCAGCCTGGTATGAGACCTGGCAACCTCCTCCGAACGACTGAGGAGTAGAATGTCGTCGAGATAGAATAGAACCCGTATTCCCCGACGACGTAGAGGCTCCAGCGCAGTTGCTACGCACTTGGTGAATGTGCTCCAACCTCTGGCTGCACAGCGTGAGGCGGTGTGGGACCCAGATCAACAACCGCCTGTGCCTCCACAGAACGACCAAAAAGTCCTTCCGTGGAAAAAGGAGTCGTGAGGAGAGAAAACCTATCCTCTTCCCCAAGAAGAGAGTGCTCCAACCAGACATGCCTAACAACAAACGTTGATAGCATCCTAATCCTCCCCGCAGTTATAGCTTGCGACTGAGTCAAGATCTCTATAACACCACAAACAGGCAACATTTTACAATGTCGGCTGGACCCATAGCCCCACTACTCGACGCCAATGTGGATAGGAAAATAGCCAGCTGAGCCATAACACTGGCCGCCGCTACAAACCATCCTGCAGCAGTATACCACTCATCCATCCATACTGCCACCCTCCGAGCCAATTCGCTCTCAAGCATCGGCCGGGTGGGACATCGTTCATCCCCGCCGGGGCACAGGAACAAAGCTACCTGGCTACGTAGCCACGGTAGACCCGGCCTGCACCCTGTTGTTAGCCCTTTTACCCGTAAAAAAGGTAAATAAGACTCAGCGAAACCCCCCACATTAGCAACCGACTGACCTTCATCAATGAACCGGGCAAGAGGAGGGAAAAGCGGCAACGTCCCGCGGCGGGGAATATTAGAACAACGACCCATTTCAGCATCAACATTAGCATTAGCAGTAGCATTAGTAGCATTAGTGTAAGCAGCATGCTCCAGGACAGCCAGGAAATCGTCCACTGCAGTGGAACGTTCACCAAGCCACCTCGCCCCTGGCGCCGAAACACACTCCACAGCATTACTAACACCAACATCAATGCCTGATGACACAGGGCCTACCTGTGTACAAGCCGGCTCGATAGCCAAACCTTGCACGCTGCAAGGATGGTCTCGGCTAGCGACCAGGCCTGAACACTATTGGACTGAATAACAAAAGGACGATAGACGAACACACGGAAAGATCATTAGAATAGACTCTTCAAGGACAATAACATCTGACAACATCTGATTATGAGGTTCTGTTTATAGCAATAAAACAACGCTTTTCCTCATAAGGTATCTCACGGTGTCGAAGTGTCGAATTCTTACGGAGGTGGAGAATTGGTATGGTTTATGGATTGCACTAACGGGGGAGATAAGGATCTTATCTGCCAGTATCGGAGACGTCAGGACCATTAAAATTACACAACGCAGAGGAATTGGATGGAGAGCCAAACAGACGAAGACGTGATACTGGCCAGTTTGATCAGGATCTTACAATGGCCTTCTTCAGGGTGTTGTAGCTGTGACAAAAGCAATACTGTGACTAAATAGAGGAAAAAAGGAAAAAACAAGGAAAAAAACATAACTCAGGGAGTGACTAATTACAATGGGGGACAGCTGGTCCCAAATGAATGGAGGCAAAGCAACATTCTCAACTTGAGTTGAAGAAATATACAATAATACTAAATAGAAATAAACAAATTTGTATATTATATAAGTATATATACACACAAACTCAAAATATTATAACAACATAAAGAAATGAGTCAAAACAAACATAGAATAGATCACTAATAATATAAACAATTATCAAAAATGATCAAAAAACAACAATGTAAGAGCATTGAGTAATGCAAGACAAAAAATAATACTATAATGTACTTAGCCTATAAAAGTGACAGTATGTCCATAGTCATTTAAACCTGCAAAGAGGTGGCCTGTAGTCTATCAAAATACAATAAATAACAATGTATAAATACAATAAATAAATAAAGTGTTCTACTGGCCTATAAAAATGATACCATGTCTATGGAATCATTTAAAGGTGTCATGCAGTGCTATTCCTAGCACTATTTGGGCAACTTTACACACTTCCTGTGAGTCTATGTAACACATGTGTAATTTTTATTCCAAAAATAATCATTGTTTTATATTTCTAATCTTGTACTCAAAACCAGCATTTTTCAGCCTCATGAAATCAGGCTATTATTGGCTTGGCTCCACCCACACTTTGAGTGACAGCCACCCACCAAATAGCTCCGCCCATCTCCCCGTCATTCCATCCAGGTAGAGGTCTGAGGTCTTAGGTTTCAGGTTTTTATTTCGACACGCAAAAACATATACCGATTTTACTAACTAATACAACATGGATGTACATTATGTTTGGGATCCAGAGAGCGACCCACAGTTTGATCCCGAAGAAGAAGAAGAAGGCGATTTGCTACAGCGAGGCTTACATTACATCGTTTCCGATTGGTAAGTTGATTAATTGCACTATTAGTTACTTACTGTTATATAATAGTTGTGTACTTCTGTCGCGCGCGGCCCGTCGAAAACACACACTCACTAACGTTAGATTGTACTGACACTAACCCCCAAACAACAGCGATCGAGGCTTACGTTACATCGTTTCCGATTGGTAAGTTGATTAATTGCACTATTAGTTACTTACTGTTATATAATAGTTGTGTACTTCTGTCGCGCGCGGCCCGTCGAAAACACACACTCACTAACGTTAGATTGTACTGACACTAACCCCCAAACAACAGCGATCGAGGCTTACGTTACATCGTTTCCGATTGGTAAGTTGATTAATTGCACTATTAGTTACTTACTGTTATATAATAGTTGTGTACTTCTGTCGCGCGCGGCCCGTCGAAAACACACACTCACTAACGTTAGATTGTACTGACACTAACCCCCAAACAACAGCGATCGAGGCTTACGTTACATCGTTTCCGATTGGTAAGTTGATTAATTGCACTATTAGTTACTTACTGTTATATAATAGTTGTGTACTTCTGTCGCGCGCGGCCCGTCGAAAACACACACTCACTAACGTTAGATTGTACTGACTGACACTAACTGTACTTGACGATTGAAATTGGGGGACCCTGATGTAAACAAGACGAAAGTCTTTCTCTGGCCTCCATCATAACAGTTGTTGGTATTGAGCAATACTGTAGCAATAGAAATATAGTATGTCATAAATATAGAGATGTAGCAGTACTGTCTATCTATATGTTACCATGACGATTGAAATTGGGGGACCCTGATGTAAACAAGACGAAAGTCTTTCTCTGGCCTCCATCATAACAGTTGTTGGTATTGAGCAATACTGTAGCAATAGAAATATAGTATGTCATAAATATAGAGATGTAGCAGTACTGTCTATCTATATGTTACCATGACGATTGAAATTGGGGGACCCTGATGTAAACAAGACGAAAGTCTTTCTCTGGCCTCCATTGATTGATAATTTCATTCACCCTCAAATCTACTAGGTGCACGTGCGGAAATTGTGAACGGATGCCAACAGAGACTGAGAATGTATGCTGCATGGAAGTTCCACAGGTAAAGTAGTAACACAAACTTGCATCTTGGTAGCACTGAAAACCATGCATATGGCTAACGATTTAATTTTCTATATATATAGGTCAGATGTCGAATTAACCAGGAACCAACTGGACTACTGTGCATGGTTGATCATCCGGGATTGGATCCAGTGTGCTTCAACCCCTATACCATCCAAATGGCAACTAATATCTACAAGGCAGATTTTGGCCGGATACCAGAAAGCGGAATCAATAAGTAAATAATATTTATTACAGATTTATATATTTTTTTACAGGTGTTTCTCCATCTTGCATCTCTCAGACTATACTAATCTTTCTTGCAAACACAATCTAATCCTTATTGCACATCACATATAATCAATGCTTGCTACTGTCCAATGACATGACATGACAAATGGTTATTTCCCAGCTTTTTATTTTATTTTATTTGTGCATAAATATAATACTTGATTTTCTTCAGCCGTTTCAGATATATCGCGTACAGATGCTTTGTCGCGTGGTGCTTCGGCTACTTAGGCCGCAGAGTGAGAGTAGTAATCCCATCCTGTGTCGTGGTTCGAATCCGCACAGAATTTCCGGATGTTGATGGTGTCTATACTGGCTTCAGACCGGTACAGGATTGAATCGTGACACATAGCCGGCAACCGCTTCTTCCATGGAAGGCCTGTCGAACTGTGCGCACAAAGGTTCTGGGATGGCAATCGCCTCTACCACCTGGATATATTGTTGGGGGTCACGAAGGACGAAGTCAAAGAGTAGCGCCATCAGCTGGTTGACATAGTCTGTAAATGAGAAATTGTTATTTGTTTTGTCATGTTAAAAAGGTTATTATTTATTCAATTTATTGTATTCCACTGTAAGTGGAAATATTTTTCTATTTATATAGGTCATGTGTGTGCAATAATAAATGTTGATATTTTTACTTACTGAATGTCGCTGGGATTTTCCTTGGTTTTATTGTGTGTCCACCTTTTTTGGCCTTTGGAAAACTCATCTTGTACGCCGGCTCTCCAGAAGCGTTTATGGCTTGCTGGCGATTTGAGTTTTCATTGAAATGCATGGCAGCTAGGTATAGTCTGAAAGGAAAATTTCAATAAGCACAAGCAATATATTTGTAGTTGATCTGAGGTTATCTAATGCAACATAATGAGTTATTTGACAAATCAGGAGTCCATTTGTACACAATATAAAATACCTGCAAAGCATTCCTATGTACGAAAAAACCACGTTTTTTGGGGCAAAACGTAAAATCACACTGTGATAGGACTCCAATGAAGACGTTTGATGGTGTGGACTCAATTTGGCGACATCTTTGATGATCCTTGTGTTTAGCAAAACCTTCTCGAGCTGGTGGGCCGGTTTTGAGTCTAAAGTAAAAAAGAAATTGCATTCAGATATTTCATTAGAGTATATTACAGTAGATTAGAATTATTCAAGCAAGTATACATTTGTAAATCACACCAATCTAGAATGAGGACATAAATAAATATGTTGAGTATATATTCATGATGAAAGACAGACAGACATACCAGGTTTAACCCACTTGCTACTATCTCTTGATACACGGTCAGCATGAAGACAACGCGGATAGAGTGGTTCTTCGTCGTGTTCATGTACATTCATCATGTGATTGAGACATGACTTCCACCTAGCAACCCTCTCATCGGCAGACTTCGACGTGGCAGCTGTCCAGTAGAGGTGGTTAGAAATGTGCAGGCGCCACTTTTTTATGACCTTGCAGTCTTTCGCCTGTGCAATTTTGTCAAGCTTCTTAGACAGACCTTGAATTACATAACATAACATAACATTACATAACAGTCGTATGACATACATGACATACAGATAGACAGTACTGCTACATCTACATTTTTTGACATACCAGATTTGCAATTACAGTACTGGTTGGGTGGGTGGGTGGGGGGGGGGGGGGGGGGGGGGGTTGGTAGGAGGGGTGGAATTGAATGTGGGATGCCTCTCGACATACCTTTGGCCACGTGCCACACATCGTAGAAGTGTTTGATGTCGTGATCTCTCAGGTACTTTTGGATCTGCGGGTGACGGTCTGTGACAATACAGTCCAAGGTCACGGATTTGGCGTCCAGAAGAGCGAGGCTTCTCCTCAAGCCCTCCAGTTCCATATGGTAGCTGCCTCCCACCTCATTGCTCTGGAACAAGGAAGGGAAGATCAATGAAATAGCCTTTTCAAAATTCCACAATTAACATTTCCTAACCCCCGCTCACACACACAGCCAGCCAGACCACTTCACACCCCGCTCACACACACAGCCAGCCAGACCACTTCACACCTACAGCGATTCAAGATTCAAGACCGAGAGCTTTGTGTTCGTTTGAGCACAATGAAGGGTGCAGTGTCTCTTCAGACTTGTTAATTACCTGAATTAGTTGGACGTCTATGACATGATTGGTGGCGAGTTCCATCACAGAGTAACTTCCGTACTTAGCACTGTGGCCTGTTGAAAATAATAATAACAATTTCAATCAATGTAGTGCAATATTAAAAATGTATTCATAAAGTAGGAATTTGTCATTGGGGAGCTTTTTCTAACCTGGACTATCGGCTCGCATGTCACCGCCGATTATCACGCTTTCTTTCTCGCTTAATCTGGCGAGGGTAACGTCTTGGTCCTTGGTCCACAAACTTAGAACAGCAGGTTCCAAGAACTTCTTGGCGTGTTCCCGAAACGCTCTGTACTTTATTGTGGAGACGTGTAACGCATTTAGGACCTAAAAGAATAAATGAATAACGCTTTGTTAATATGCACGTGTGAATCACAAACAAAAACATAATGTATATCTGACTTGTCAATCAAATCAATCAAATCAAATACCTTCTCCATTTGGGTGAAAGATGAGCCAGTGAAAAATACTGCTGCAGAAAGCTGAATATTTCCAGCTGGTGTGATGCCGATGAGAGGCTGACTCGCCCATTTACGGCTGTATTTACAACCGGGGCAAACTTGGGAGACAGCCAAGAAGGTCCCTCGCGTAGTTTTGGTGATATGACATTGAGCATTGCACACCGGACACTGTTGAAATAATTCCAGTAGACTGTCTTCGTAAACGATGTATTTCTGGACCTCATAGATTGGTTTTGACGGTTCCCTGCTCGAGAAAAACACAAATAAATAACACGGCACAACTATATAGCTTTTGTATTTTTACGGGCCATGGAGATGTTTGTAACAACTAACTTACGCTAGAATCGAGGGCTCGCTAATCAAAGAGTCAATGTTGAAAGTGGAATCCTGCGGCGGCTCTGGAACATCGATCGAGCTGTCGGTCACTCCATCGTCATCGTCATCAGACTCCAGTCGTGGTCTTTTACTGGGTCTAAACCCCTTCACAGGTGTTGACGTGGATGGTCCCTGTTGATTAGACCAGTATCCAGTATTTTGTGTCCCCACCGAGACCGACACGACTTTCGCCTGAACACCTATTTACAAAACATAGTTTAGTCAAACAAGGGATTTATTGATAACTTTGCTCACTCACTCACTCACTCACTCACACACTCACACATTGTGACCTGCTCTGGCGTAACAGCAACATGGTCACCACACTAGAGCTAGCATTGTGACCTGTGTAACACCAACATGGTCACCACACTAGAGCTAGCATTGTGACCTGGTGTAACACCAACATGGTCACCACACTAGAGCTAGCATTGTGACCTGGTGTAACAGCAACATGGTCACCACACTAGAGCTAGCATTGTGACCTGTGTAACACCAACATGGTCACCACACTAGAGCTAGCATTGTGACCTGGTGTAACACCAACATGGTCACCACACTAGAGCTAGCATTGTGACCTGGTGTAACAGCAACATGGTCACCACACTAGAGCTAGCATTATGACCTGTGTAACAACAACATGGTCACCACTAGAGCTAGCATTGTGACCTGTGTAACGCCAACATGGGTCACCACACTAGAGCTAAATTTGATTTGCAAATACAGTACTGTTTGTGATACTGAAGGAGTCAAGAAAAGGGAGTATATACATTTGACTGTATATACTGTATATATACTGTATATTGACAACCATACTGGGTAATTTACATTGGAGGTGGGGGGGGGGGGGGGGGACACTATACAAACAATCCACATTCCTTTACAGCTTTGGGTGAAAGCGGTGGGTGAAGGGGGCCAATCTAAACAATTCTGGGTCACATTATTACACATTATTACATTACATCACACTGAGTTACAAACCTACCTTGACTCTTGACATGCGAACGAAGTGTTTTCATAGAAAGCTGTGTACCAACAGAACGAATCTTTGGGTTGTCTGTCTGGCAACTGAAGTCCCTTGAAGCAGGAGAAAGGCGTACATTGCCGCTGGAACTTGTGGTGGCCTAAGAGTTACCAAATCGTAAATCAATTACAATATAATACAAGCCACTAAATATAACGTTACCTTGTTTACCTCTCACTAGTTGTGTTCTTTTATTTAGAAGTTATGACTAGCTTGCTTCAATAGTTTTCTATAACGTTACTTTATAAAGAGCAGCAGTTACTATAACGTTAGATGGTATTTATGATAACATATCTCACACGACATATCTACTTACTATTTCTTGTGTCGGGTCGCGTATTGAAGGCACAGCTCTTTTGGTTAGCACCAACATGGAGACCACTCCAGCATCAAAAATACCTTGATTGGTGACGTCGTCGGCGGAGAAATGTGCAGTACAAACCCGAGTATTAGACGTTGCAACGGAACTTGGAGGGTCACCAAAAAGGAACTTGTTCCATTGTTGGCGAAGTTCGGCATCAACGGGGAAACTGTGCAAAGACTTCTCGGTAGCTCTACAACCAGGAACATTACATCTGCGGGGTTTGCTGCTCATCGTGAAATTGAGGCGAGTGACGGCAATTTCTGTTTCCAGGTTGTATCGGCTCCAGGTACCAAGAATGGAGGCGGGCATTAGGTAAAACCACACAGCCAATCACATCACCTTGCGCTATAAACAGCGCCCTGTGACGTTGCCCAGCTCGTCAAATCAACATGACCTGATTTACTAGAGGCAAACAGGGGATGGGCTGTAGCTGAGGAATTCGTCAATATAGTATTTAGGCCCAAAAACACATTGATACGAACTCCTATTACTATAATACAATGCTAGAGACTGAAAAATTACATTTATAACGCATAGCCCCTTTAAACCTGGGAGTGAGGTGGCCTGTAGTCTATCGATCCAGCGACTTTCTTTCTGGTTTAGAATTCTTTGTCTATTTCCTCCTCTAGACGTGAGTGGAACACTGTCAATTCCGCTGTAAATAAAACAGAGGTACTATGGTGAACTTCATGAATATGTTTAGCCATTGCATAATCCATGTTGTTAGTTTTGATAGCATATTTATGATCTGCCAGTCGATCAAGTAGGCGGCGTTTCGTACGACCAACATAAAAAGAGTCACATTTGGAACAAGACAGTATATAAATAACATGTGTCGTTTGACAATTAATAAAGCTGTTAGAAGTATATGTCTGTTTTGTAACTGGCTGGGTGGGTAAAACCTTTTGATCTTATCACCACATTGCATTGTTTGCAGTGACCACATCTATACGTTCCTATAGGAGGCTTTGGTAACCATGTAGATTTGACATCTGCCGGTAGTACTTGTATTTGGAAGTCTTGGCCATGTATACAAATGCACCATGACTGGTCTGAGCATTGCTGCAATTGTACAATACAGGGTTGATCTCACTCCCTCTGTCTCTCTGTCTATATATCTGTCTCTCTCTGTCTCTCTCTGTCTCTCACATTCATTCATTCATTCATTCATTCACTCTCTCTCTCTCTCTCTCTCTCTCTCTCTCTCTCTCTAATAATAGCCCTAATAATAATAATAGTATGTATTCAGGTGAACTTCTATCTAGCGTGTGTGTCACTCTAGGCCTCCTGGGCCCAGTCATTGGAATAACAAAGGAACGACAGACTACGTGTGAATTGGTCTAGTGACATTGATCACATTGAATTCTGGGAGGGAGTGTAGTTATTTCATCAAATTGCTGAATTCACTTGAATCCTTTCAAACCCCTGTGCTGCGATTTAGTCAGGATTTTACCAGAATGTTTCATAGGACATTGATTGAAAACTATCGGCTCAAATTTTACAATTGATGGCTTATTTTGAAGGTATGAACCTGTAGTTTCATATTATGTAAACATTTAATTTTGAAAATTCTGAGGGAGGAGGAGCATAAGCGGCTAGACTTCAGAGGGTTATCATACTGCATACTTATAATGGACTTTCATATTTCATAAAAAAAAATGTCATAAGAGTTCTTCCAAGCAAGAATCCTAGCCATGTTAACACTTTCAGTGGCAATCACGACTATAGTCGGGTTATCTCGCCATGCGTTGAGCGCCAAAACCCGAGTATAGTCTGGTTTTCATCGTTTTTTCTTTTATTCAATTTTTTTATTCTATAGTCTCACGGACCTCAGTGTATCATTGGGACTCATTCTGAGACCTCGAGATTGCAATGCCGGCCGAATCCTGCTAGGTGGCAGTATCGCCTACCCTTTGAAACCTTATTTCACACTGTGTGTTACATTTTATATGGTCCGGGCGGAGAAATGGTACCCGGGCAAGTGAAAGGCTTCATTCGAGCCACTTGGAACGCGTCCAGCACACTTGATGCTTAGTTTGTCCCATTTCATGTCAGGGACCCGATGGACATCAATACTGGAAATCGCGATCAGACAATTGGAATATTCCTTTTGGAATACCTCTTAGCAAAGGTAAGGACTATATGACATCAATCCTACTTTGATCCTACAATGATTTCACATCGATCGCAATGATATGACATACTCCAAAGCGTATGCCGTTGCTGACGATCAGAGCATCACAAACCGACCCCCCCCCCCCCCTTTGATGCCTTCATGATGAAACATAATACCTATTATATACCTTTGATTTGGAAATAGTATCGTGTCCAGGCGAGCAACGCGAACGACTTTCGCAAAATGCACATAGCGCTCCATAACTCAGCTTCCAGGAATGAGCCCAGATCACTCTGAAACTATACAATATTCACCACGGGAAAACATGCAAATGTATACATGACATATTATTATTTTTTACATGTTGGACGAGAGATAGTGACTGTCAAATGAGCCATAGTATTGTCTCCATAGCTATAATAGAGACTGCAAACATTGTGACGCACCGTGAAAATGCCTATCTTTTAAAGCGTGGCCCATTGACAGCAGGGATGGGGATACACGTTGGCACTGAATGAGTTAATAATGTTTGTAATAAACCAAACCGTTTGTAAATCCGTAAAGATTTCAGCGAGTTAAGAGTATTTTTGTTTGTGCAGATCACTCACCAGCAGTACCACCGTAGCAAGATGGCCGCCAGTGAACTACGCAGGAGACTCTGCCTTGCGCCATCTAGTTTTTATATATGGACGCACCGACCAGAAGAGCATGCATGGGCAGTTTCTCTGTCCAACTGTGAATTTGCTGCTAAAGAAACAATATCTTACCATAAAAAGTTCTATAGTGCAGCTTTAATAAAAAAATAAATAAAAAAAACTGGATGTTTCAACCATAGGGTCTTCATATGACACATTCAATTCACTGTTTAATAGGTCATCTGGTTCTGTGACCAATAACCCCAATAACCAGCGGACGATGGGGTGTCATCTTGTGTGAAATACATCTGAAATACACTGATATTATTATACAGCTGGGATGGGATTTTCTTCAAGATACTAGAACTTCTACTGTATAGCAACCGGAAAGTGTACTTTCACGAGTCAAAACGATGAGCGGGTTGTGCTTCTTAATGCGAAGAGACACTCCCTCAGCACGGTTTCCATGAAATCTATTGCGCACGGATCATCTCTGTACTGATCTGAAACCAGCGCCTCGAAGTGATGAGGGAAGGTTGCCCCCATCTGGAGAACAGCGGGCATGGCTTGGAAGTACGGTGGCCTACACCGTGTGTGTCTGTGTCTATTTGATACGACTTTGCTAAAAAAGGAAAAATATAGTAGAAGTAGGATCATTTATTGAAGAGAAGTGATCATTAACCCTTTCACTACCACATTACAGAAGGTTAACCTTTCACCACCACACTAGTGTGACCGTCTGTAGTGTGGTAGTGAAAGGGTTAACATTCTGTAGTGTGGTTAACCGTCTGTAGTGTGGTAGTGAAAGGTTAACCTTATGTAGTGTGGCTGTGAAAGGGTTAACCATTTGTCGGGTCTCGGGTGGCAGTGAAAGGGTTAACCTTCTGTATTGTCGCAGTGAACCCTTTGGTGGTGTGCCGCAGGGGCGTCGTTCTGGTATGGCAACCATACCTTGGCAAAAAAAAAATAAAAAAAAAGAAAAAGAAAAATTATAATTGCTATTTTTATGTTGATTTAGAATTCGAATGTCAACATTATGAACGAAGCTTTGAACTATTCGGTACAGCCCTAGCATGTTTTGATATTGTCAATTTTCTCACTTTTACTAGGTGACTTTTGCTGTGACTAACTGAAATATGCCACAAAAAAAAGGAAAATGGACATAGGGACGTTTTTTAATCAAAGGGCAGCAGAGACAAGTGATACAGGGACATAAGGTCTTACAATGGCTTAGTGATTATAACAGTGCAGTTCAGCATTCAGTAACCCATACTTTTTGTGAATGTGTTTTTGATACTACATTCTGTTGAACACACACCTCAAAACCGTACCTAAGGAAAATTGGCTCAATTGCAAGAAAAATAATAGACAGTTATGATATTACATTCTGCATAATTCGTATGCAAAATATTGTGGTTCCCTGCTTTAGTCTGTTGACACATTTCTATACTAAAAATGATTGTGTAGTCCTGTGTCATATGTCATATAACTGAATTGTATAGAAATAACTCACCAAAAGTGACTATTGCACAACTGATTTGACAAAAAAAATCCACCAAGGGGCCTTCACCCCCCCCCCCCCCCCCCTCTCTCTCCTCGCCATACCTTGGCTTTTACTGAAACTACGCCACTGTGGTGTGGTAGTGAAAGGGTTAAAAAAGAAAAAGCCAAACACAATATAAAAAATTCAGGAACACTGCAACGATTGCTACATAAGGATTTCTTGGCAGGATATAGAGGCCTCAGTCTGAAACAGCATTAAATGACGTCAAAAGATAAACTCTTCACTGAAACCAATTCAATTCCACCCCAGCACCAGTTCAAAGGCAGAGAAGACCTTACTGTCATCTTTACAAAGGTCTGTGTTGTGAATATGAATCTGAAAGGCCAGGTGTTCATTTCAGTGTCACAAATGTTGCTGATATGTAGTCAGGGGCCCTGCTGAAAGCCCAGGAACAGATGAAACAGAATCTATAACAATGGGTGGGTGCTGGATCCAAAAATATACTTTAATATTAGAGCCGCACACCAAATAGTTCATGCAGTGAGTGACGTTTTGAGCATGACGTGCGGTCATGGAACCTCAAACATAAACATTGTGTATGTTTTTAATTGATTATGGTGCCTAAAATACCATTATGTCAAGGTAACTAAGAGCAGTCGTCTGGTGAGGTTTCCGGTTCGATTCCCGCTCCTCGAAGTGTCCTTGAGCAAGACACTTAACCCCTAACTGCTCCCGATGAGCAGGTTGGCACCTTGCATGGTTGCAAAATGTAAGGAACAAATTGTAAAGCGCTTTGGATAAAAGCGCTATATAAATGCAGCTATTTACCATTTATTATTATTATTATTATTATTATTATTTTAGCAGTTTCCTCTCTAGGCTCTTAGCACTCTGGATTCTCCTTTTTCTTCTCCTGCCCCGCTCTCTCTGGAGATTAAATACTGTGTGTCACTAAAATACCCATGAAATAGGCTTCATAATCTGAAAAAACAGCCTCCTCCCCACAGTTAAAAAGTGTGAATCATTTCGGGATAAACTTTTGAATAGCAGCACTCTCAGGTTTCTAGAGCCTTTTGACATCTTGAATATTATATTGTATAACGAGAGCTGCCTCCATTCTTTCCAAACCCGTGTCTTTATCTCGGGTTCCACATTTTTTATTTGTTTTGCGAACAGTAAGAGCTTCTTATCAGGTTTGCCTGGAACATGTATGTATGACTGCCAATATTGCCCATTGAGTGACGCAATTCCAAAGCAACCTCACCGCCACCATTATCTTTGCTGTTGGTTTAAGTCTGAGTAGAGTCTGCCCTCTGGTGGCCGAAAAACAGATCTCGTCTGAAGTTCATTTGCAGTAAAAATGGTAAATGGTGTTTATATAGAGCTTTACAATTGTGCTCCTCACATTCACCCACTCACTCACACCGATGGCAGAGCAAACTATGCAAGGTGCCAACCTGCTCATCGGGAGCAATTAGGGGTTAAGTGTCTTGCTCAAGGACACTTCAACTGTCCTGGGAGCGGGAAGTAAACTGGGAACCTTCGATTACCAGACGACTACTCTACCTCCTGAGCCACTGTCGCCCTAGTTGACAGTTGACAAGGCAAGCATCATCACAGGTTTCCTGTATCCATTTTGTACTGAAGGCATTTTCTTATTCTAGCCTCATTGTGTCACAATTCCTATAATCTTTTAATCTACTTCACAACCCCCCCCCCCTCCTTTTTTTCCACACTAATATATATGCGCCCCACTAACTGCTCCTCAAAACGACAAGCATTGTTTTCCTACCAGGAATAAGGAACGTAGATTTGGAGGACAGGTTTATTGACATGTGTATAGTGATTGTCTGTGCACCCGAGGATTACAGAAAGGCATGATACAAAAAGAATACAAAACAACTGAACTGAACACGGGCCTACCTGGTACTCTGAAAAGGAATGTACTGTAATGGTGAGGTCTTGAGCTGTGTGGTAGTAGTGTCTGCCAGCGATAACACGAGCTGAGAAGACCGAAGTCGTCCACACAAGCTGAATGAACACATTTCTATACACCAACCAAGCATGATCTCTGCATAACTTCCAACCGAAGTGGATTCAAAACCAGGATAAAATACAAGCATAGCAATAATAATAATATTAATAATAATAATAATAAAAAGAGAAACAAATAACATCAAAATAAACTGACATTTTATGCTGAAAATATACATGGTGCTGCAACCATTTCTCCATCCACATGCCAATTTGTAAAACATTTGCATCTTTCCAAAGCAGGAGACACCGAAGTGGACCCCGGTGGTTTTGGCGTGCTTAATAAGGGGCTAGGTGACTGGAACGTTGTCATTGTGTCAGGATCCACCTAGCCCCTTGGAAGTGGCAACCCTATTATTACTACCCGTATGTGAAGCATAGAAGGACTGATCCTGGATCTGCTGTGAGCTACTGTGTGTCCTGAATGGTCAGGGCATTTGACAAGGTCAAGATTCAACCCATTCCTTTGAAGGACGTCCGCAAGCTTTTTTGAAGACCTGGTCTAATGTCCGCCTGACCTTTGTGCAATACTCTAATCCTGAGCTATTTGATACTATAAACAAATGTTCATCCGTGTTTTAACCTTGTATTCACACTTCTATTATTCACATCAATATATTATTCACAATAATATATTTCTTTTGTAAAACAAACGGGGGAAAATATATATATATATAATACGCTCATTTAACTTGTTTCAACCGAGTGGAAGTACAATAATGTGCCTCGGTCCGAAGCAAACGTTTGTTACAGTAGGAAGTACAAGATGAAAACACGTGTTAAGGGAGACCATTGCTTCTGCGGCGAGTCGGTTTGGTGGAAAGTATTGGCATAGTAACGGATAGGGTGGGAACATGTACTATAAGTGTATTCATGAACAACCAAACGTCTTCATCGAGTACCAAGAGCGCATTCTCTCAGCCAGGTCTCCCTCTGACAGAAACACTGTGAAATTTCTGTCTCTCCAAGAGGTCGTGTTGAGGTTTTGAGATATCAGAAGAGCTGTTCTAACAGCAGAGGGGTTTGAAGACGTCAGTCTCGTCTCTCTCCTCACCCGGGGACGAGGGATAACACTCTTGGCTTGAATGTTCAGTTTGGCAATCCACAGTGCAAAGTGGTAAGAGAGAGAGAGAGAGAGAGAGAGAGAGAGAGAGAGAGAGAGAGAGACAGAGACAGAGATACAGAGAGAGAGAGAGTGTGTACTGTGTAGTGTATGTGTAGTGTGTACGTACTGTATGTACGCGGTTGTACATGTTTACGTATACGTTCGGCATGTGCAAGCGGAGACATTTTTCCATGTGGCTGTGTAATATCAATCATACATCCGTCCGTATGTTTAGGCTTATTATTTGACACAATCTGAATTTTTCAAGCTAGACCATGATATTCACTTACAAAAATAGTATCATAATATAGAACGATTCAATACGAGCACCTGGGAAAAGGCTAAACGTAGCCTGAGTATTTGGCTACATTCATTGTCTGGGCAATGTTTATGGTCGCGTTGTGTGTGTGTGTGTGTGTGTGTGTGTGTGTGTGTGTGTGTGTGTGTGTGTGTGTGTGTGTGTGTGTGTGTTTGACACAGTGTTGGCAATCTTATCTCATTCACAAGCTCTCCTAGATTTGTCTACCACACACACACAACAATATTCAGAAACATACAGAACTTGCTTACACTGAGAAACCACAGTTTTCTTTTAACTAAAAACAGTTAGAAAAATAGTTATATATATTTTTTTAAACACAGAACATCTAAAACAATCCCTCCCTCCCTAATTCCCAGTCCCACCCCATTTTCTAACAAAATAGCTTTCTTTGAAATGAAAAAACAAAACAAAAAAAAAGAAACTGTAGTCTTTTGAGGTTACATAAGTGACCCCTTTGATCCCCGTCATACTGTCACTGACCCTGTTTAACATTACTTCAGTAACCAGAGGTGTGTTCAAATCAACACGCATGCAAAACACATCCTATATTTTGCCAACGCCGGCTAACCAGACAGCAACATTCCTGTCTGCACATTTAAGCTAGTTTACAATGCAACTCAAACGAGTATTTGCGTAAAAACGAACGCAGGGGAGCTCCAGTAGCTCACCGCGTACCTCGGACGCTATTTTGGCGTCGGGGACAACCGTGCGCGTCACGGATCTGGGGTACACGAGTTCGACTCCCGGACTCGCCGTATTTTCTCAGTGTCTTTCCCCCGATCTATACCCCATTCAACCTGTTTCTGTCGATCATGCTTGACCAGAAAAAGCGATAAACGCTAAAAGAACCAGCTGACTGGTCAAAGTTAAAAAAAAAAAAAAAAAAAAACGCAAATTGTCTATCACTGTTGTTTTTCTTGAAAATCAGAGAGCCATTCCTCATGATATCCAAATGAAGATCCCGCTTGGAGCGCGAGACCCTGACTGAAAACAAACTTCCAAAGACATGAACACACCTCTGGTTAAGCCCTTAACCTGGACAACATATTCAGCCACTTTGAAGCGTGCTACAATGCAACACGTGGCTGAAAAGTAGCGCAACATCTAGCTTATAGGAGTGTATTGCATGGGAGTGTTATTATTGCTGTTGAGAGTTAAATAGTGAATTTAGCCCAAGTTCCACACCGAGCCCTCGCCTACCACCTTTATCTGCCTGTAGATCTGAACAGACTTGTCCTCCACGTGACACACAATCTAAATGTCAGTAGGTGAAACCTCTCATTGATCTAATAATTTACTCATCGTATATTTAATCCACCAAATCCCTCTCCTATTCAGATAAGCAAACAGTAAAGTGGGCGAAGAGGGCGGAGTGAAACATCAGCCCAGGGATGCATTCAGCAACACAACGTTGGCCAATGTTCATACAGACTGTAACGCGACTCTCTTAAAAAAAGAAAAAGAAGAAAAAAACGCATCACATCCAACTCTACGAAGACATTGGACTTTTTTTCCCCAACATTGCTCAACGTTTGAGCCCCTGAATGAAAACCCCGGGGCGTCATCCTGCGGTTGTGTTAGTGGTTAGTGAGCTGTGCGGTGTGTGTGTGTGCGCTCTAGTCGATGGGGCCCTGGAATATGAGGCGCGTCCAGCCGGGGGTGCTGAGTGCGCTGGAGCAGAAGGGGCAGACGGGCCTGAAGGCGTGGGTCCCGTGCGGCAGCGGGGTCTCGGCCCAGTACTTGGCTGTCCTCTCCGAGCAGACGTGGCCGCACGGCACCAACGCATGCGTCGGCGCCCCGGCGTCCACGTACACCGCCGGCTCGCAGCCCAGCCACAGCGGCACGTAGGGGCCCACGCTCCGGCACAGCGGGCACTCTCGGCGGGCCGTGGGGCACCCGCCCCCGCCCTCCCCCTCCGCCTCTCCTCGCTCCTCCCCGCCCTCGGACCTCTGGCCCCAGTCGTGGCGTCCGTGGACGTGGCCGCAGGTGAGGTAGACCCAAGGCTGGCGCTCTTCAAGGCTGGAATGACAAAAAGACGCCGGGCGGTCTCACGTTAAACGTCACGTCAAAGAAGAGCACTTTGTTTTAAGAGCACTGGACTTCATCACCGCAGGTTAGCAGTTTCTCTAAGAGAGGGTGAATAGAAAGGGCACCATTTTGCTTTTAGGCAATGCTCAAATGTCATGGCAGCATGGAATGAGATGAGTGGTTTAATAAACTAACATAACAACCAGTCACTGTGGTGCAGTTTCCCCAGAGGCAACTATTTAGAAAGAGTTAAGTATAAGTCTTTATTTGTCATCACATTAACACACACACATGCGATGGGCGACAAACCGGAACACACGCACACACATGCACTGAGTCGCTGACTAAATGTTCTCTGCACCTCCCATCCCATCATCCCCCCCCCACCCCCAAGGGCAGCCGGGAGCAGACAAGGGCCGGGGACCAGTCCAAGTGCTCCTGTCCGTCTTCGTCAGGGATGTGACAGCGTTAGCGATCTGTTGTGCATGTTTCCATTGGGTTTCTCTTATCGAGATAGCCTTATAGCTTATAGCCGCCACGTTAAGCCATGGGTATCAGCAGCAACAGATGTATACCGCCCTTTTCCACAATTGCACTGCAGTGTAAAACACACCAGACCCGCCGTGTTGTTGGCTAAATCTGCTTCGTAGCTTAGCCAGTGCCAGCTGTCCAGCCAGTTGGAATGTTACCCTGAATCTAAGTGATGAAAGCAGACAAAGCTAAAGCGCTCCAGTGATGACAGGTGGTTGTTTACGTTTCCCGAAGTGATAAACCTGTTGTTTATTGTTCCAAATACTTCCTGATAGAATGCTGAATTAACTATTGTTACTTATGTTACCAGGAAACACGTACAATTCAAGCCAGTAAGTGGACATTTTGCTGCTGGAAGAGTTCCAGACTCCTGAGTGTTGAAACCTTGACAGCTACATGATCACCAGCGGTCACATGCTGCTACATGTTGTCTACTCTACTAGATAAACAACCTCACCCTTCTCTATTCAGTTTAGCACCTCTTATAAATACAATGTCTGGTGTGTGCGTGTGCGTATGTGGCGTCTCTACAATTCGTAGCCGCATTTCTGCAGACCCCTCTCTGATTGGTTGAGCTCCATTTCTGCAGACCCCTCTCTGATTGGTTGAGCGAAGCCCCTCTCTGATTGGAAATGTACTACCAGATTCGCGTATAACGTTATTTCGCATGACTTCGCGGTTTATTCATAACGTTATGCACATTTCACAACACAGCCAGCTGTCAGAAACTGTACATTGTAACGTTGTTATTTCGCGGCCTTCCCATTTGATGTTCCCAAATCATATTCAGAAAGTATCACAGAGACTTCTATTGACCAAGGAATTAGTTATTATTAGTAAGACACAACATTTCCGTAGCAATTGACCACCAGACTCTTTCTCTTAAGGCATTAACTGGGTTAATTAATATAAATGTTATATTGTAACTGTCTAGTTACACATTGGTTCCGAAACATGTATGTTCCAGGCTGCACTTAAAACTTTGAATCTGAGAGAGCTCTGGTCAGCGAAGCCGGCGAGCGATTATTATTGGTTTTTAATGACAAACCAATTACATAATCCTATCCAACATATGTGTAAAGGCACACACAACATATTCCAGTTAACGGTATATTTTTTTAATGATTCGTTATGGCGTAATCAATACTTCCATGCGTATAAATTGCGTTCGCGACCTCCATGTTTTGGGGCTATTCATCAGAAAACTCGGATCCGGGATTCGGCTCCCATCCGTCGGGCAACAACTGTGGGTTTTCAGCCTCTCTCTCTGGAGCTTAACGGAGTTTCGACTCCTGGCTAGAGGAGCTTGTCGCGGCTCATGCGCATGCGTGCGCTCGGCCAATCAGAGGGGTCTGCAGAAATGGCCTCAACCAATCAGAGAGGGGTCTGCAGAAATGCGGCTACGAATTGTAGAGACGCGCGCGCGTGTGTGTGTGTGTGTGTGTGTGTGAAAAACTTAAGTTCCCTGCCTTGATACAAAGCTCTGGTATATGATATATCCTCACACTCTGTACTGTACGTCAACAGCTCTGCTTGAGAGAGAGCCAAAATCGGAACCAAATTGGTTTGAAAGAAAATGCAGCAATGACGTTGCGGCAATGACAGAAAAGTAAATGGACTATGTTTTTTCTGCTTACCCTCTTAAGCCCAAAAGCACATCATACCCAAGTAAATGGAAGATTGCTCCAGTTCTACAAGGTCCATTTGGATCTATGGACCTCAGGGAATGTATTCCCAGTGTCAGAAATATTGTGTCTGTTACTATGCTTGAGTAAATTGTAATGAACCAAATGAGAATATCAATATTATTATTATTAAAGAATGGATCGAATGGAAATCTCCTATTTCCAATGGCAGAGTTAAATCTGGATTTAGTACAGGGCAGCAAAGACCGTGAATGAAATCGACTGTAAGTACAGTTACTTTTGTATTGATTGATTGAACACTTTATTAACAGATTGCAGATAGATATAATGTCCATAGCTCCACAATTTTTTACCGCATTGCGACAGTTTTTTTTCTAGACGTTCACAGAAAGGTAAAGAAACAATATATGTTGTATTTTATGGCAATAACGTTCAGGTTTGTTCGACCCGTGAGATATAAACATGAAAATCACGTCAGAAAAATTACATGAAAAATGGTAGAAATGGTGTGAGCTGGGTCTCCTCTTTCTTAGGACTACAACGGTTTCATGAATGCTTCTTCTTCTCGCATCTAAATCCTCAGTTTTCCGGTGCAATGTGCTCATATTTCGCTAATAGCACTAAAAATCATTGGTAAACAAACGTAGTGCTGACAATATACACTTTGACTGCAGTTATGATAGGGTTAGGGTCTTTACTCTTGGCTACATTTGAAAAAGAAACAACATTACTTAATACGGACTGTAGTGATCTATTTATGACGTGAAATAAATCTTGTGCCGATCAGGCTTAAGAGGTTAAGGAAATGCCTTTATGGCTGCAGTTCATCATCGTTTCCATGGACACAGTGAATAAACAAGATGCAGCACAGACGCCGTGAAATAAAATTATTGAACGTTTAAAAAGAATTCGTATTCATAAAAGAGGCTATAAGATATGGGTGGGGGGGCAATAATATAATATTATTTATTCAATAAGTTAAGAGTAAATAATAAGAGGAAAGGTAGCACCGGTTTTTGTTTACTTCCTCTTTGGGCAGAGACGTTCGACAGTGGAACACTGTCCAACTCTCTGCGTAGGAGGATGGTATATCCCACCTGTGACTGCGTGGGAGGCTCGGGAAGGCCAGGGTGCTGAGGCCTACGGGGCACTGGGGGCGGGCAGCATTCAGCTCCTGACGCAGCGCCTCCAGGTGGCGGAGGGTGGGAGCGCGGAGCAGCCCCTCTCCAGTGCGCCACAGCAGGGTGGCGCCACACAGGTCCACCAGGGAGCCGTCCCGCAGGGCACTGCTCTCCCCCTCAGCCTGCAGGGGACCAGGGACGTAGGAGTCAAAAGACCCTCTCTGACCCGACAACATACACATTCTAAACAGGCCCCTTTGTATTTCCTGTTTGTTAATACAGTTGCTGACAGAAAATAAACAGGGGCCAAAGCTGTTCCCCTAGCAACGGAATCTCTATACAGACACATGATTACACACACACACACACACACACACACACACACACACACACACACACACACACACACACACACACACACGGAACAAGGAGTAAGTATCAAGAGTACACATTTAGGTCTACACACACCACACCCTGACACATTTCACTTCACTTTAAAGTTACACAGCCAAGTCTAAAAATGGAAAATCATCCAAACCATAATTATGTTTTTGACAGCTCTTTCACTGCCTGCCTATCTCATACAAGAATACAATATCTCACAACAACCCAGCAAACAAATGACTACTTCATTTCATTGCCTGTAAGGTTTAATATAGCTTATTGTAATTCCTTATTTCATATTCATGAGCCATGGAAAATGTAGTTCTCTTTCTCTCCCGACAGCTCTGTATGTCAGATCACTTGACCAGTACTAGTTGACTAGTATCTTACCCAGCGATTCAATTATTATTTGGTTCATCATCATTGGTTCTCATCCGTAAAACACACACACACACCAGTTTTCCGCGGCTGGGTCCGGAGCGTGTCTCTCGGAGGGCGTAGACGTCTCCACAGACAGAGATCTCCCTCCACAGGCCCTGTCTGGAGTCCTCTGGGAAGCCCTCTGGGTGCATCACCAGCACCCCGTTGGTGGTCAGACCGTCCATGTGGCCATCCGGGTTCTTCCACTTAGTGGCTTTCTCCTGGGAGGGGGGGGGGGGAGGATGTTAGAATCATCTTGATAAGGCTATACCACAGAGGACCCCCATCTGAGAACATTATTGCTGCTAAACACGATTCAGTACAGAACTGTCTATTCTAGTTTGAGTGCCAGCCTCCGTGTCCTATTTACCCCCTTGAGTGCCACCACCCACTTCAATGATAGCGCTCTCATATTTGCGAACGCATAAACTATGTCTTAAATTATGGGTCTAATCTGCCCGTCGCTTATCAATGACTTGTTTGCAGTCAACATTGTCGAAACGGATTGTTTTTTTAATCGGTTCATTTCCGTTTTATACCATTTTGAAAAACTCTAGTTTTTGGAAAGTTTCAGGAAAATATAAAGATTCTGTGATAAACGCCCTTTACTGAATATTCTGGAATACACAAAAAACGTTGTAATTTTTCGGCCTATTTATGAATCGTTTTCAAATAAACGCTAGATTATCGATAGTATATGTGTACTTATGCACGCTATAGAAGCAGGCTGAAAAATCGATTATATTATTTCCTGATCGCACGCACACACAGTCATACACACACACACACGCACACACACACACACACATAGGGCACACGTTCAAATCGCTAATAAATTTAAAAAAAAATAGATCTCTCGTCATTGGCACTGAACGGTCGGCATGAACAAACGAGATATCTCGTCGTTGGCACTCAAAGTGTTAAACATCGTCTCATTGAGACAATGAGACACTTTTCAAGCAAAATACTCTTAAAGGAACACACCAACATTATGAATGGAAATGATATGGACTAGGTAGCCTAGATGTTCACCAAAAACACCTCTCCCGGAGTGGTCTATATCCGCTTCCATTAATTTGTGCTAAGCTAGGCTAGATGGTCCGCTTCCATTAATTTGTGCTAAGCTAGGCTAGCTGATCCGCTTCCATTAATTTGTGCTAAGCTAGGCTAGCTTGCAGCCGGATAGCTTTCTATCTATCTTCTTGTCTGACTCTGGAGAAGATGGTAAGCAAATCCCATAATGTTGGCGTGTTCCTTAAAGATGTACAAGAATAAACAAACATGCTCCTATTTCCCTCTTGCGTGATCATACTGGTTCGTTAGCTGAATTACTTCTTTGCGTTTGCCTCGTGTCCCAGTCACTGCTCCGATTCCTTTGAGAATTACAGCGTATCCACTCGAATTCAATTCAAAGTCACTGTGATAAGTCACTCCATCCGTGCATACTCACCCCTAGGAAGATGTTTTTAGACGAGTCAAAGCCGGCGGCGTAGATGCGTGCCGTGTACGGGGGGTTGCGCTCACACACCACTCTGCAGGCGAAGCGCGAGATGGTGCTGGGGGCCACCGAGGGGTCCTCGCCCTCCTTCCCCCCCCCGGAGGTGTCCGTCACCACGAAGTCAATGGGACTCTCTGTGGAGCGACCGATCTGTGGAGGTAAAACACACAGAGTGTTGTCTCCTATAATCCACAGATAGAAAAGGTTGATCATCCCTGGATGGCTAATAATAACCATGTATGTGATCAAGAGAACATACATCAGGTTGGGAATACTGAGGGGAAGACAGGACAATTAAAGAAGCAACATTGTGGGAAATGCGCTTGCCGTCTTCTCCAGAGTCAGACAAGAACATAGATATAAATGTCCTCTCTCTGTGCGTTCAGTACAAAGCTATCTGGCTGCAAGCTAGCCTAGCTTAGCACAAATGAATGGAAGTGAATACGGATCAGCTAGCCTAGCTTAAAACTCTGGGAGAGTTGTTTTTGGCCAACAGCTAGGCTAGCTGATCCGTATCCGCTTCCATTAATTTGTGCTAAGCTAGGCTAGCTTGCAGCCGGATAGCTTTGCACTGAATGCGCTGAGAGGACATTGGTATCTATCTTCTTGTCTGTCTCCCATAATGTTGCCATGTTCCTTTAAGATTTCCGGGAAATGTTTAGGAGTTGCGTGTCCAAAAGAAAATTAAACAACAACCTGAAATCCTAGAAAAGGAATAAATCAAGGGAAAAGCCACATCACTGATATTTGGTGAACATTTAGTGAACATTTGGCAGCACGTCCAGCTTCAGAGATAATGGCTATCCTAAGCTCTGGGTAACACTGTGCCAAAGTATCCATGCTTCTATTCCTAGAACACTCTTGCTTCTTTGAATGTTATCTGGGTCCCACTTCTAACCTGGCCCCCCTCCAGCCTATTCTCAGGCTGGCTGAACATCCATGCACCCCCCTGCCGTGCGAGAGCCCTGTGTACTGCGGTCGATGCCGCATGGCACAACCCCAGCAGCGCTTGGCTACTGGGATGGGTTTTTTTTAAGTATTTTTCAGTTAGACAAATGATACATGTATGTTTTTTCCCCACTGTGAATATTATTACTCTGAAATTACAGTGTTGTATTTAGGAGTTCACCAGCTTGATTCATCGTGAAATCCCTTCTGGTAGACAGGTAAGCTACACACCAATAGCAGTGAGGAGGTGAATGATAACAATATGCTGAAAAGGACCTTACAGACTAATGGACATATTGTAGCTTAGTTGGCAATTACATTACATTACAAGAAAATCCTATGGTTTTGTACATTAATGCGGAGAGGTGAACACCTGCCCCTGTTTAACCCATTCACTACCAAAAAAACACATTCACTGCGACAATACAGAAGGTTAACCCTTTCACTGCCGCATGACACACCGTCTGTAGTGTGGTAGTGAAAGGGTTAAGTCGGTCCGTTATGTTCTAGAGAAGGATCACTTACCTGGAACATGTCTGTGTCGTTGTCATGGCAATACTCCACGACCACCGTCTGGTTCCGGGACAGAGTGAAGGAGATGCTGTGCTGCCCCCTGCTGTGGACAGCCTGCAACAACAGCACAAAAACACCAGAGTCAGGTACTGCATTCAGAGAGCCGAGAACAATCTGTCCCTTCTTCTCTCCAGAACGACCGGTCGCTGCCAAGAGCTGTCAGTCTCTTACTTCTAACTCTCCAGAATGGAAAGCAGAGGAGGATGATGTCGTCGAGGGGAGACTAAACGTGTGGTACAACCCATACAGTGGGAATGGGAGCGTACTTGTGCATACGTTGCAAAATTTGCACTATACCATGTCTTTTGTGAGGAGGTGGCAATGGGTTAATGATTAGAAAAACAAGCTTATAAGACTGAAAGGTTGCTAGTTTGGTTCCTGCCCTGGACCAGGTGCAAGGAAATCTTGGCAGGGGGTAGTGAACGAGAAGATCTCTCACTTCCCTAAACAACCAACGCCGATGCACCACTGAGCAAGGCACTGCACTGCTCAGTGGCCAACAGTAGTATTTTGGACAGCTCTGTGGTGCGAGTGTCTAACTCCTCCCCCAGACACAAGAATGTGTTCCTAGTCAATTTAGCTGGTTTAAAAAGGGTTAGCAAAAGAATAGCCACAGACATCCTTTGTGAGTTGTGTTAAACACACATGTTGAGTGTTAAAGTAAAAACACAGATACACACTAGGGATGCACCGAATGGGAAATTCTTGGCCGAAACCGATACCGAAAATAGGAAACAGTTGGCCGAAAACCGAATGCCGAAAGGCCGAAAATGATTCATAGAATAGAATTTTTTTTACCAATGTTGTTCAGCTACCTGATTATGGAAAAATATATGATTATGGCCAAACTTAACTTAAATAATCACTATTATGGGTCCATAAAACATTTATTCAGCACTTCTGAATGCATACAGTACATTAATTCCAAGTCAAGTGGCGGACATCTGTGCTCTACTGAGCGCACCTTTCTAGTCCGCAGACTAGACTTTGGCACAGTAGACGCGCAACGTGTATTCTCGAGAATGATAATAATAATAATGCTCTTCAGATTATATTATCAACGACAGACAGCGTCAATGTGAGAAACACAATCCCCCCCCTCTTAAGTTAACCGCGACGGGCATATAGTAAATAAGGATATAAAGCATGTTAAAGACGTATTTATTGGACGCGTTGCGCGCTGAGTTTACATAGAAACAGCGCGACACATAGAAACAGCGCGCATGTAATGACTGAAGCCACGTTTTGATGACATCATCACAACGACACGCGTTAGGTTACAGGTTGTTTCTGTTTCTGTGATATATTTTCGGTGAAAAAACTCTTTCGGCCGAAAGGCCATTTTTGGCCGAAAACTTTCGGTGGCCGAAATTTCGGTGCATCCCTAATACACACATCATGCATACTGATCCTTTCCTACACTGTTTCACTAAAGGGGAAAGCAGCTACAGGAAGGAAACTGATGACGCACACGAGCCAATGAGATACAATCAAATACCCACACCCACAGACACACACACCCACAGACACACACACACACACCTTGCTGTCCTGGGGTGTGTTGAAGATGTGCACGGTGCTGGGTTTGACACCGTTGGCCTTGGTCCTCCGGTAGAGAGCGAAGCGGCTCTTTCTGCGCCCACGGTCTCCGCTGGGGAGAGAGCCATTGTACCTAGAGGACACACACACACACACACACACACACACACACACACACAACAAAACTGAGCCCATGGAAACAGACACATTATCTGTTGTTGACTTACTGTGCTTATCGTGATCGCTGGAGAGATACTCTTGTGAAAACAGAGTTAGCCGTCAGGAAATGGCAACTATACCAAGCACTGAGATAAGCTATCAAAAATAAACCTTCTTACAAGCACCTAACATCAGATACCTTAGTTTAGCTATTTCTCTTCAACAGGTACTTAAAACATTGCGAAAACATTCATACAATTAATCTTTGAGTTTAAATCTAGCCAGGACAACCGAAACCTGACACATTTTCCGCCGTTAACTAAAAACACACTTCTTCAATCAATATCTGAAATGAAAAAAATTACTTTTTACTGTATTTTACTAGTAGTATGCACGTTGCTGCTACTAAGTAATCTAACTTGCCTAGTACCTACTATGCTAATAGTAGAGTTGTACCCTTCCTGCTAACCTGTTGTACCAGAACTAAGTCGCTCTGGATAAAAGCGTCAACTAAATGACTAAATGTAAATGTAGTTACCCGAATAAACTTTCAGAACACATGGCACTGTCTTTGCATTTCCGTTGACCACAGCGGGTTAACAGTGGCTGGTCAATGAGTGAAAGGAAAACATAGCTTTTCCTGTTGATATACAGAACATTAGTGTGGCTAGCCTAGGCTAATGGGAAGGGTATGTGATGACAGCTGTGATGACAGCTGTGATGACAACTGTGATGTCTAGTGATAGTGTTAAGCTGACAGTGGATAGATACAAAGCATCATGCTTTACACACTCCTTAGTAGGGCTGCTCGATTATGGCAAAAATCATAATCAGGATTATTTTTATTGATATTGAAACCACGATTATTAAAACACGTTTACTCATTGATTTGACAACATCATATGATGACGACAGTATTTGTTTTAATTTTCTTCTTGACCAATGGCTGCCTTTCTGTCATCTTCTACAAGTTACCAATGACGCTTGAAAATAAATGGAGAAAAGACTCCCTCTCAACACGAGCTGAAACTCGTTTGGGCTTGAGGGGGACAAAATGAGAGCAACACGGCATGCGGCACAATAACCGTTTTATCTCCATTATCTTGTTTTCATGATCGTGGGAAGACGAGATCATAATTGAAACTCGATTAATTGCCCAGCCCTACTCCTTAGCCACTGAAAAGTGATTAACACGCAATATCCTTGCATGTTGACAAACGGGACTTCTTAAAAGCCAGCAAGTATAAACCCACCTCTTACCTTAACCCTAACTTCAGCCTAATGTTTAAACCCACTCCTTACCTTAACCTTAACTTCAGCCTAATGTATAAACCCACCTCTTACCTTAACCCTAACTTCAGCCTAATGTTTAAACCCACTCCTTACCGTAACCCTAACTTCAGCCTAATGTTTAAACCCACTCCTTACCTTAACCCTAACTTCAGACTAACCCACCTCTTACATTAAACCTAACCTTAACCTCACTGGGCCACGTGCCCAACTTAACCGCCCATTGGATGTGATACATGACGTGGTACATGAGATGTCTGGTTTTTAGTGAATCCTGTGGCCACTGAACCCTGATGTTTATTACTGGTGATAACTACAATATTACTACTGTATCCTCTATGATAAGGTTAGTTGGTCTTATTACTTTAGTCTCTCTCTACCGATAGACGCAATAATCGTAAAATGGTATCTGTATATCTATGAAGCCCTGGTTGGAAAATTACCATCATATATTCTCCTATGTTGCATTGGAACTCTGGTCCACTTTTATCTCACTCCAGTGGCTGGTTCTTCAAGTACCTCGTGCCAGGACTGATCTTGGAAAGACTGCTTTTAGTATTAGTGCAGCAGACTCGTGGAATCACATGACCTAATACTCTTATTTCTCTTGGACGCTTTAGGATTATACTTAATAACCATCCACTATCGGCTTGTAACTGTTTTAACTGATGTTTTGTACGATTCTTAACTGTTTTGCTCATTGACTGTATGTTTGATGTCTCTGTTCGTGCTTGGCATCATTGAAAATGAGGATCTCTCTCAATTGATTCTCAGAGTCTTAAATAATCAAGTGCAAATTCACAATACCACGACCTTGATGCAATAGGCCACTCCCATTGCCCCGTCCCCTTTTACAAACACACAAACACACACACACTTGACCGCCATGTCCAATTTCAGCCTCCTGAAGAGGGAGAAACCTGTGGCCTCTAGAGGGTGGGGACATTTTAGTGGACGAACCAACCGACGGAGTGACCTATAGAGCTGCTAGTCGCAGCTAAAAATAAAGGTTTGAACTTTTACTGTGTAAGAATACTGTGCTAAATAATTGTATGTTTGCAAGCAAAGTGCAAGGGGGTATTGTAATCATTGTATTGTGTGTGTGTGTGTGTGTGTGTGTGTGTGTGTGTGTGTGTGTGTGTGTGTGTGTGTGTGTGTGTGTGTGTGTGTGTGTGTGTGTGTGTGTGTGCAGGGAACAAAATTAACTTTTTGACTTACCAGCCATTTGGCTGGTAGATTTTAAAAACTACCAGCCAGGCAGATTTTTTACCAGCCAAAAATTTAAAATAGCTTTTTAGTATATCGCCATGTGTTATTATTACTATATAATACTCTCATATGCTATTTTCAATTAATATCATAAACAACATAAGGAATATTAGCATAATTTTGAGTGGACTGAAGGAATGAGTCAGCGTTAATAGTTTTAAATGCAAATAATTTATTGAAACATAGAAGTGGGGTCGGGGACACACCCACTGTTTCAACTCACCACCCCCGCATCATATTGTAGTCTAGTCTGTCTTCAAACTTCCACTCCTCTCGAAACCTTTTTATATTTGAATATCAACATTATCTGTGCATCCTCAGTAATCCTCAGTTTACTACAATATACTCCTCTCCTGAGTCCTGACTAGTGACTTCATCGTCTTTCCAAACGCACGCACACAAGGGAGAGTGCCCCCCCCCCCCATTTCCCTTTCCCCAGTCCACACTGTCTGCTGTTCTCTATGGCTCTGCCGCTGATCAGGATTAGCTTGTTAGCTTACGCTAACATAACGTTCATTTCGGGCGATGTGGGCATAAAGGAATGGCGACGATGCAATGCATGTTAGATGCATTTGACCCGTTGTGAGAAGAAGAAAAAACCACAGACTTATTTCGGCTCGCAAAATAGGCGCACTGCTGTGTAGCTCTGCTCTCAGGGAACAAACTTAACTTTTTGACTTACCAGCCATTTGGCTGGTAGATTTTAAAAACTACCAGCCAGGCAGATTTTTTACCAGCCATTGGCGGTTGGCTGGTACTTATTTTGTTCCCTGTGTGTGTGTGTGTGTGTGTGTGTGTGTGTGTGTGTGTGTGTGTGTGTGTGTGTGTGTGTGTGTGTGTGTGTGTGTGTGTGTGTGTGTGTGTGTGTGTGTGTGTGTGTGTGTGTGTGTGTGTGTGTGTGTGTGTGTGTGTGTGTGTGTGTGTGTGTGTGTGTGTGTGTGTGTGTGTGTGTGTGTGTATCAAATACCAACCACTGCTCAGTGTGATGGCTGACCTTGGGTATAGGTGTAGATATAGTGTACTTGTATTCGGAAGTCTTGGCCATGTATACAAATGCACCATGACCGGTCTGAGAATTGCTGCAATGTCTAAAAGAAAAGCCAAACAAATTGCCAAATATTGCTCTGTCTCAGCTATTATTGGCAGCTTAGCCACGTGGAGAAGGAGGTGCTATGTGTACCCTTAAGTGTTCAGTGCTGCTTGGCCCCGATACATTTGATTCCCTGTTTATGTAATATAATTTGTGGAACCAAATAAAGTATTAAAATGTGTGTGTAATAGGGGTGTAAAGGTACACGTATCCGTACTGAACCGTTTCAGTGTGTATCGTACCGTACCGAACGAATACAACGGTATGTTAACCAATAACGACCGCCCACCGGGGCTATTTCTTTCACAATCTAATATAATAATTATTATTTATTTTTTCTTTACAAGTCGATTATTAATTTCAATATAGAATATTCATTGACAGCCCTACAAGTACAATTAGTTACAGCACACTACATCACCCCTGAGTGGAACATGGTAAGCCAAACTTTCCCCCACTGTACCCGAAAACCTGTACCGAACCGTGACTTCAAAACCGAGGTACGTACCGAACTGTGGTTTTTGTGTACCGTTACACCCCTAGTGTGTAACTGCAATAACTTTAGCATTTCTTATCCAACTTGTCTCAGACACGTGGGCTAGATCCACAAAGAATGGATTGCACGGAGCAAGTTGCACCCTTACTTACAATTCATTATGAATTGAAAATGGGGGACCCCGAAAATCTTTCTCTGGTCTGCATCCCTTTAACAATTGTGTGTATTGAGCTGTACTGTATTGTACCCATTCTGCAATCTGTTAATAAAACTTTCATTCAATCAATCAATCTGCACGGTGATTGATTGAATGCACATTTTATTAACAGATTGCAGAATGGGTACAATACAGTACGGCTCAATACACACGACGTGCATGCGCGAGCGTGCGTGACAGCCCTGCGCAGGTATATCGACTGTGAGTCAATGTGTACTCAGATATTTGTGATCGACACTGTCTCGTAACTAAAGCACTTCCAGGGGGGGGGGGGACTTTCCAGGCCAAGCATATAAAGCTGATTTGATTCATTTAACCTGGACACTCGCAACTATGGTTTTAGAGCAGAGAAAACTGTGCTGAAAACGGCAACAACCGTCAACGAAAAAGGACTACATGCTTTGTTTATTGTTGCCAATTGGATCGCAAAGACTGGGAAACCCCACACGCTTGCAGAGAGCTTTTGGTTGCCATGTACCAAATATGTGGTTTCTGTCCTTTGTGGACAAAGTGTTGCAGAGCAGCTCCATACAATACTGCTGTCAGCTGACACTATTTCAAGAAGAATTGACTGCATGTCGGACGATGTTAAGAGCCAAGTTGTGGAAAAAACGTAAGCAGAGCCCGTATTTAATGATTTGAAGCCCATCATCTGTAGCCACATAGAAGGGCTCATTGATCAATTTCGGAATTATTTCTCCGAAAGAAAGAGCACGGACAATTTGAACAACTGGATCCAAGATCCGTTCATTGCGCATGACGCTCGCAACAGGCCTCCCTCTGTCTGAGCAGGAGGCGTTGATCGATCTTTCGTGTGACGAGCTACTGAAAGTCAAGTTCACTGGACAGGCCCTCGCAAAGTTCTGGATATCAGTCCGGAATGACTACCCAGTGCTGTGTAATGCTGCGCTGAAAAAGCTTGTCCCGTTTGCGTCAACATACCTCTGTGAAGCGGGATTCTCGGCTCTGACATTAATACAAAATAAATACAGATCTCGCCTCAGAGTAGAAGCGGATCTGCGCCTCTTTCTCAGCACAACGCAGCCACGTATCATGGAACTATGTTCAAATGTACAAGCACACCCTTCCCATTAAGTCTCGTTTTTGTTTATTCTTGAAAAGCGCATGTGAACGCATAAAAATGGCTAAATATGCCTTGATCGTTTTATAAATGTGTATACAGAAACAATTCCGTTAGAATCTTGTCATTCTTGTAGTTCCTACACTACACCGTTACAATGATATATAAAATATCATATTTTATTATATATAACCATTCAATATGCACATGACAGAAAATATTATATGCCATTATTAATCTACTATTACTACTAATACTAGCCGAGAATAGGTCAAATTTGGGCTGGTAGCATCGACTAGGTGGCAAATTTAAAAGTAGATCTTGGTTCAAAAAAGGTTGGGCACCCCTGCGTATAGGTTATTAATATTAGTCAACCAAATTAGCCAATAGACCTGCACTAGTATTTATCCAAATAAATGTTAATTGATGTACTACAGCACTAAAGACTAAGACAGCCACTGGCTAGGGTTGGATACCGAACAATGTAGTTTTAAGGGTAACGACCGAATTACATCGGTACTACCGAGTACCGATTCACGCTAGATCAATCGGTACCTTTACTTGTTTAGTAAGAGTGTAATATACTAGACAAGAGGGAGCCTTTTCCACAAATATTATATATTACTGTCCCATCTCTTGGGTCTTTGGAAAGACCAGACAAGGTCAGTTTGATAATATTTACTGAGGATGGCCAGATAATGTTGATATTTAAATGTGTAAAAACATAATACATGAATGATCATGCAATTTATTTTGTGTGGTGTGTGTTACAACAATAAATTACAAAATGTTCTAAATAAATAGCAATGTTGACAATAAGAACTTTGGACTTATTTGTACAACTAGAATAAAAATAAATGTTAAAACAGAGAGAGTTAAGTACCGGAAAAAGGTACCGTTGGGTGACGATACTGAATTCCAGGAGCTGGTACTGGTAGTCTGGTACCGGTTCAAATGTGAACGGTACCCAACCCCACCACTGGCTGCTTAGTATTCTCCAAATTATTCTCCACTAAAGGCCTGCTTAGCATCTCTCTAAGACTGTTAGCGCTCTCTCTCTCTCTCACTCTCTTTCTCTCACTCTCTCTCATTTTAATTGCACTTCACACGCCACGCTTCCCACTCAGGGACGTCCTTGTGCTCGAGCCACGTACACCTGCTGAACCTCAACCCACCCAGACAGACAAACACCACTTGAACTGCACTCACTCAGCTGCCACTTCAAGCTCACTCACAGTAGCGGGCTGAGCTATAGTGGATCCTCTTTTAGTCTTTTCTAACACTGCAACGCCAATGCAATGAAGTGGGCTTCAATGTCACTCCTCCACACTATTTCTCTATTAACATATAGCCTTAGGCAACCAGTCTACTTAAGATTCAGAGGTTCAGAAATGGACATTTGTCTTGAGCTCAGTGTGTGGCACGAGCGTGATCCGTGAACTAGTTTTAAACATTCAATTTCCAGATTCTCTCTGTAAAGATGATTATCTCTGGCTTCTGTTGTTTTTGATGGGCGTCCGTACGACTAAGCCAGTGTTTCCTCTCTGATGGGGGATCCGGCCAGAAAAGAAAATAGACTTCATCATAATCCGTCCTCCATTTCCCAGTGAATACGAGTGGAACTGCCTTGTCATGGTTGGAGTTCACAGAGAAAGCTGTATACTGGTTTTAGCCTTTAGCCAATCAGTGGCACACGGCACCTATTAAGAACTATTCATTGGCTGCCCAGTGGGACTGGGCCTTTGTGAGGGACATTAACTCTGCCTCCAAATAGAATCACTTCACCGGGCGACAGGGTCCACCTTTTTTCCTGTTCTTTTTGTCCTCTTCCAGAACTAGCCTATATCAGGATCTCTCTATCAGCATGTTAAGACTGAAGTACCTCTCGACTTAAAAGGGTGCCGTAGGAGGTTTTTGTTTGTTAAAATAAGTGGTCTACATGTTGAAATAATAGCTCTACATTCCTACACAGCCATCACTGATATAGAGTGTTTTGGTCAGTAACATGAGTCTCTCAGTCCCTCCGCTCTGCAGTAAACAGAAAATAGATTTTCTGGTATCATGCTCCCACTTCAGGAGAGAGAAAAAATGGTCTGACCAAAAATAAGAAATAAAAACGAGTTGACTGGAAGTAGGTGCAAAACGTTCCTGTAAACATTTTGTGACCTGTGTATTTCCCCAAATTCTTTTTTTTGACATTTTCGCTTTCTAAGCAGATATACTTTTATATTTTTTTGCTGAACCACTGCTGCCTGGGCGCAGTCATTTCATCACCTCAAAAGCCCTGTCGCCCAGGCAGCAGGTTTGCAGGTTTGGCAAAATACATTTCAGAGTATATATCTGCTTAGAAAACAAAAATGTCTAATTATTATATTACTTTTTATTTCTCCACGTGGTAAATACACAGGTCACAAAATGTTTACAGGAAAGTTTTGGAGTTGTATTTGGAGTGTATTTCGTGACTGTTAGGAACTACACACTGGCACACCTGCTTCCAGTGAATGACGCTAAGCTAGGCTAACGGTGCAGCTGTTCCCTAAGCCTAATGCATGCACAGAGAAGAAAAGTGTATGTATCTGCTTGTCTAACTCCAGGGTAGATGGCAAATAAGCAAATTTCCCAAAAAGTTGGCGTGTTCCTTTAAGCAAATGTGTCCTTGAAACAAGTAAAACAAATCTACCAGTGCAGTAAGCAAATTTGGCTTGGCAAGATTTCTTGAAATAAGTAAAAATATCTAGGGTTCTCTCTCCTGATTGGATAAAGTGGGAAGGGATACCAGAAAATAAAGAAAGAAAGGCTCTGGGGGGCATGGTACAGTAGAAAGGCTCTGGGGGGCATGGTACAGTAGAAAGGCTCTGGGGGGCATGGTACAGCAGAAAGGCTCTGGGGGCATGGTACAGTAGAAAGGCTCTGGGGGGGTGTTATGTACCAGGAGCTGATCACTCCTGTGTCACTGTGCAGGCAGGTGAGGGCTGCCAATTAGCCAATTAGTGCTGATTGGTTACCTGCTGGGAGCTTTAAAGCCAGCCCTAGTAACACACATGCAGAGTCTGTGCTTAGAGAAAGAGCTGTCAGGTTCTTCCAGTCCTTGTCCGTTGGGTTTACATTAGTACATTAGTTTACATTTACATTAATAGTTCCTTGATATAGTAGCACTTTGAGTTAGAGCACAGGGTTTTGGTGTTGGTTTGCACATAGGTTGCGTGCCCATGAGCCAGGGTCGTAACAGTTGGGCGCTCGTCCGGGATATTTTACCCCTAGAAATTTGTTTGGTGGTTTTTTTTTGTGTTACACGGGGTGTCATGGTATTATGGTTTGGGTGGTGTTCGTTACATATGGTGTAACGTGGGGGCTTGAGCCATTTCATCAAACAGGTGAGTATGCCGTATTTGTTTGTAATTTGATGTGACTACTTATGCTGTTAAAATATATAGTTTAGTGGGCACCACATGTAGATAGGGACATTATTTTCTGGTTGTTGGTTAGCGTCCTGTGCACCACATACTCCTGGGGCAGTCAGGGAAGGGATTAGCACCATCTGCTTGTCTGGTACCGTATCATGTACTGGACGGGTGGATGGTCAAGTATGATCTTTGACTGGTAGCAGGTGTGGTTGAAGATGGTTAGGTCTACAGGGCATTAGTTTAAGGGTAGGTAGATTAGGGCGGCCAGAAAACACAGGTAGTGTGGTAGGGCTTGATTTAGTGTTTCTTAGGGTAGACATGTGGTGGGCCAGTTTTGACTGCAGTTTAGACGTAGAAGCATATGTAGTCATATCAGGTTAGAAGGCGCACCTGTTTGGAATTGTTTGTTGGATTTATTTTGTTTGTTTGAGTGTTTGGTGAGCATACCTGGTAGCACCTAACACCCTGTGTGTATGACACGTCTATTTAGGGTGGGTGTGTTTTATTTTTATTTTTATTTATTTTTTTGCAACCTAGAAAGGTGCGCTCCGTAGAGCTCACATTTCCACCGCGTTCCCTTCTGGTTGTTATTATTGGCATTTAGCATTCTTCAGTGGTTCTTCAGTGGTTCTTCATGGTTCTTCAGTGGTTCTTCGTGGTTCTTCAGTGGTTCGTTAGGGGGGTCTTCGTGGTTCGTTAGTGGTTCTTCGTGACTGTGAGGTAAAGTGTGTAGCTTGTGGTGGCTGGTACAGTGACGATGGTTTCCATCAAGGACTTTGTTGATCGCCCGTCTCATGACATGTTGGAGAAGTTTTCCAAAGAACAACTTCTAGAACTTGCTGTACACTACGGGGTAGAGCTTGCTGCAAGTGAGAAACGTTTGAAGCCAACTGCCTTGAGTGCTTTAAGGGTGTTACTCATTAGAGAGCAGGTGCTTGTGGCGAGGGTGGAGGAGCCTCCTTTGTCTGACGTGTCTCCGCTATTATCTGGTGCAGAGGGTGAGTGGAGGATTAGGGAGTTGGAGTTTAAGGAAAGGCAGCTAGAGCGGGAGCGTGAGGAGAGGAGAGAGGAGCGTGAGCTTAAGGAGAGAGAGAGGAGAGAGGAGCGTGAGCTTGAGCATGAGCTTAAGGAGCGTGAGCTTAAGGAGAAACAAATGTTGCTGGAGCACGAGCGTGCACAGAAGGAGCTTGAATATAAGCATGCTGCCTTGCAGGCGGGTGCTCTGCATCCAGAGTCACGTTCCGGGTTTGATGTAGGCAGGAATATTAGGATGGTGCCACCATTTTTTGAGAAAGACGTGGAAAGATATTTTCCCCTTTTTGAACGGGTGGCAACCACATTGAAGTGGCCTGATACCGCCTGGACACTGCTGCTGCAATGTGTTTTAGTTGGTAGGGCACAAGAAGCCTACACTGCTCTGTCCCTTGAACAAAGCGCTGATTATGAGCTGGTTAAAGCTTCCATTTTGAGGGCTTATGAGTTGGTCCCCGAGGCCTATCGTCAGCGTTTTAGGGGTTATCGCAGGTCGGAGGGGCAGTCTTATGTTGAATTTGGAAGGGAGAAGGAGAACCTGTTTGACAGGTGGTGCACTTCTCAGAAGGCAGAGTTTAAGAGAGAAGCTTAGGCAGTTGATTCTCCTAGAGGAATTTAAAAGATGTGTTCCTGATACCGTTTCCACACATCTAAATGAGCGTAAGGTATCGAAGATAGGCGACGCCGCTGTCTTCGCTGATGAGTTTGTGTTGACACACAAGTCCGTGTTTTTGGAGGACTACCGTGTTGAGTCCGGGGATAGGCGTCCTGTTCAGGGGGGCCGTTTCCCAAAACCTGTGTCTGCTGGTCAGTTAACTTCACCTCCTAGGCGGGGTGGTTCTGCTGGTGCATTCCCAGAAGGGATTATCTGTTTCTACTGTAAAGAACCTGGTCATATCGTTGCTGGGTGCCCGGTGCTTGAGCAGAAAAATTTCAGAACCGTGGCTCTGGTAGAAACCAACGTTAGATGGGGATGGGGGAAGTATCAAACGTGTGGACAAAGAGCTCGAGGGTTCCTCAAGGTTTATGATGAATGGATTTGTTTCCCTGACTAATGCACTAGAGTCCAAACAGGCTATAACAATTTGGAGAGATACCGGTGCTTTTCAGTCCCTCATTCTGGAGGGGGTTTTGCCGTTTTCAGAAAACTCTTCTTTGTATTCCGGTGTCGTTGTTCGGGGCTTTGGGGGTGGATTTGTGGTTGCACCTTTGCATGAGGTCACGCTCAATTCTCCCTTAGTATCAGGCAATGTTGTTGTGGGGGTATGTTCTCACATTCCCATAAAGGGGGTGTCCTTCATTCTAGGGAATGATTTGACTGGTGACAAAGTGTTGGCTACTCCGGTTGTAACTCCCATTCCTGTGGTTTCTGAGGTCCCTAATGAGCTGGCACAGAAACATCCAGGAGTGTTTCCTGTGTGTGCTGTGGCTCGGGAAATGTCAAAGGACAAAAGTGATGTTGTTGATACTTCGACTTGGGACATTACACTTAGTGACACATTCTTTGTTGAATTAAAATGTGTACCTGTTGAGAATTTTGGAAAGCACACTGTGGATCTACCTCTGCATAATGATTCTCTTGATTGTGGCTTTGTGTTAGGCCCGGTGGTGAAATCAGAGTTGACATGCGTGCCGGAGAAGCATGTGGCAGGAGATGGTATGGCAGCGCAGTGTCTCAGGGTCTTCCCAGCCTGTATGGTGGCTGAGGCCACGAACGAATTGGAGGAGGAGTGTGGGAAGGATGCTATGAGAGGTGCTGTTGTTTCATGTGACACCGTTCTAGTTGGAGAGGCTACTAAGCCTGACTTAGGCTGCCAGCCTTCCCACAGTAGCTCTATTGTCCCTAATGTTTCACTTGTGGGCAGGGATGGTCCCAGTATGTCAGTTGATGATTCTGACATTGATCCACATGTCCACACTGATTCTCTGCCATGCACTAGGTGTGATGGTCAACCTAGTTACCTGTGTCCTGTGGAGCAGGAGCCGCCTTCGCGACCTGGTCTGTTGAGTGGCAGCCATTTTGATTTTGATCAGGACAAGGTTATTTTGGGTGACGCCATTTTAGATGGTGTTCCAGACGTTTTTGTGACTGTCGTACTGCCATGTTCCCGGTACGCTGGGGCTGTACCTGAGGCGGTACATCCTACTCTGGATGTTCACGGTTTGCAGTGTCCTGAACTGCCAGTGCCAGGTGGGATGGATATGGGCGCGGTGGTGGTATCAGTGATCTATGGTTTTTGTTGTGCTGTGTTCTGTTCTGTTGAGCGCAGTTCTCGGGTTGATTTTGGTTTGCAGTCTGTTTTTGACAGATCGGTATCGGTGGAGCGGCCTGTTGAAAGGGAGCATACAACACGGTTGGTGGTCGTGTTCGACAGGGGCCGACCCGCTATCGCTGTTGTGGTAGTGGCCCTGACAACTAATGGGTCACAGTTTTTTTTTTTCTTTTTGTTTATGGGTTGTTGTGTGGTGGTTGCCTCTGGGGCAACCAGTTTGGTGGGGGAGGTGTTATGTACCAGGAGCTCACTCCTGTGTCACTGTGCAGGCAGGTGAGGGCTGCCAATTAGCCAATTAGTGCTGATTGAGTGTGAGGGGATGTAACACTAAAGATGGCGGCAATGACAAAGAATTGCTGCAAAATAAACATACATCTGTTGTTAAAAAAAAAAAAAAAAAAAAATTATACTTATAACAATTCGATAATTATCGATATCGAGAAATAAAATAAAATTATCATATCGTTATCGCGATATGATTTTTTTCCATATCGCCCAGCCCTAGGCTGTGGTGCCTCCGGCTCGGCCGACCGTCCATACTAACACAATTGGCAGTGTTAGAGGGTGGGAAGCCGTCGTGGGTGGGTCCTGGTCGTTGTAAACAGCGACTCCTACAGTTCGGTCGGGGCGCCTGCACAGCAAGGGAAGGATCTGGGGGAGGTAGTGTGACCTTCCACACGTTACACTCTGCCAGTGAGAGTCCGCACTGCCAGGTGAAAAGAAGCGGTGGGCTGGCTACACATGTGTCGGAGGAAGCATGTGATAGTCTCCGCCCTCCCAGACCGACGGTAGGGGGTAGAGTGTGCAACGACCAGGAAGGGGAGTGGGAATTGGCATAACGACTAACATTAGGATGGGAGAAAAACGGAAAAAGAAGGGGGAAAAAGATAATAAATATTTTTTTATTATATAATGGATGAAAAAAAGCATTACTTTGAAATTATGCAAATCTATTGTGGAGTAGTAGAAACGTTGTATTATGAAATAAGATGGGTGCGTGTGAGTCACTCAACTCTCTTTTTTGCATGATTTTCATTTCCTGACGGTGACCCCTCCTCATCTCGACTAGACTGTTTTTGTCCTGTAGTGTGTTCGCGCGTGACTTTCGAATTATTGTAAACACAACATAGTACTGTGATATTCTGATAGATATTTTTCGTGTAAAATAAATAAAAACGGAAATGGAAAAAGAAAATTAAATTAAAAAGGGAGGTTCGAATCCATTAATAAAAATTCGAATGCCAACGTAACGAATGAAGGTCCAAACGTTTGTGTGTGTGTGTGTCTGTGAGTGTGTGTCTGTGTCTATGTGTGTGTCCGACTACCGTAGTTTGTTGACATGTTGGTTCAGCTGAAACCACAGGCCAGATGAGTGCAGCAGACAGGCAGCAGCAGGCCTGGTCGTCAGGGAGGGCTGACGGAACGTACTGTAACTCTGACCTAGGCTCACCGGTGATGTCATATGACTCGTACGCACGCTACGCATGGCTTGTGAGTTGAAGCGTTCCCATATCAAAACTCCTACACAGGGAGGCCAAGATTGCGTACAAAACGGCCTGCCGGGTATCCAATCCATGTCTCGGCATGTCACAGCTTTGAATGGATCAGAGCTGGCAGGTAGGGAGCAGGTCCTGGGAGAAGACGAGAGGTGAAAAGCAGGGACGCACCAAAATAAGGCTGAACAATTTGGAAGAAATATCTGACTGCGATCACTTTGACTGATATTACAAATGCGATATGATTCACAATATGAGGGCGGCTAGGTGGCGTAGTGGTCTAAGGCACTCGCCACCAGTGTGGAGACGCTAGGATTCGCGTGTTCGAATCCAGCTCTCCACATTGTTTTTCAGTTTGGCTGGTCGTCCGCAGTAATACACATTGGCCGTATTACGGGGAGGGAAAAACTGAAGGGTGGGGATCGAACGTTGTGAACAAGCGACTCCTACAAGTCGGTTGGTGCGCCTGCGCAGTAGAATCAGGAGGTGTCGGGGGCAGCGTGAGCCTCCCACGCGTTACTCCTCGACACTGAGAGGTCGAGCTGCGCAGGTGAAAAGATGCGACTGCTGTTACCTCAAGTACCGGAGGGGACTTGTGCTATGTATGACTTAGTCCTCACTGCAGCCGGCTTGTGGGAGGCAAGAAACAGCGTTCGTGACAGGGGAGGGTTGAATTGGATGATACGAAATTGGGATGGGAGAAAAATATAGAAAATGGAGAAAAAGTGGATCAAAAAAAAAAAAAAAAATGATTCACAATATGAGAGGGAAGGATCATTTTTGAATCACTAGTCTCATTTCTATTGAAAAACATATAAAAATGTACCAAACAGATGCTTTCATCTGTTTACGTCTGTAGAATAGGATTTGTAGGCCAGGACATCTCTGCAGCGCCACAATACTCCGTTTAAAATAGTATTTTTTTAACACATATTTAACACAAATATTGCACCTCCTGCAATTCGGGTATTGCACTAAGACCACATAACGATTTCAATAAAATGTCAATTCATTGTTCAGCCCTATTACACTGAAGCCACTTTTTCACGTCCAACTCTGATTCTGAGTCCTACATTTTCGGTGTTCAGTCACCCATCACTGAGTAACGATCCGTTTTTGCGACCGTTTTAGTCGCATATGCTCCCGAAATTTAGTCTGTGCGACCTCCAAATATAATTGGGAGCATTTGTGCGAGTGCAAATAATTATTCCTCCCACCCTCCCGAACGTACATTCGCTAGTTTGTACACTCAGTATGTGCCTTGTGAGTTGACAGTGACCATTCTTTCTAACCAATCAAACGTGAGCTTGACATTCTTACCTTTAATGCTGATTTTAGATTGGTTAAGATTAGCCTTCAATCACTCCCTTTCGTGGTCTGTCCGCCATGTGGCGGGTAACAAAATAGTCATGTAAAATAATTAAAACTGCTGTGTGTTTTGGTCTTACGATAGATGGGCCTTGTGGCTTGTTTACCGACGTCACATCCGCTACTCTTCTGTCCTGACTGCCCATCGTTAGCTGTTATAACGATTAGCTAACATTAGCGTAATAACGTTAAATGGGTTACAAATATGTGGAACTATGTAAGGAGTAAGCCGACCGCTAAAAAGAAAACACACCGTGGCAGCGAGAGCGGGATCACCTAACAAAAGAAAGTTTCGAGAGGAATGGTTGGAGATAGCGGTGTTTCAAGAGACTGGCTACAGTATGATGCTGGGCTGTAGCGATTAGTTGTTCCGTGTGCCGCAAGTATGTCAAAAACAAAAACAACACGTTTGTCATCGGTAGTAAATCAATGAAGCTGGAATCCATTTGTGACCATGAACAGAGCCATTGTCACATTGGCTGCATCATGTCTGTGTTTCCCGGATTAAATCGGAGCCTCTCCTCAAGACCCTCTGTGGCTAGGCTAACAGCCATGTGAATGAATGAATGAATGAAAACTTTATTTAACAGATTGCAGAATGGGTACAATACAGTACGGCTCAATACATACAATTGTTAAGGGGATGCAGACCTGAGAAAGACGTTTGTCTTGTTTCCATCAGGGTCCCCCATTTTGTCAGAGCAGAGGTGGAAACTGAGCTAAACTTTCTAACAACCTGCCCACTGTACCAAGATATCAGAGACATATACTTCCCATGAATTGCAAACACCCAAACAAAGAGAGTTTGAAAACATGACAAATAACGAAAAACGCCCATACTTACTGGGTGGAGTACAGCAATGTGCAACTGTACAGAAAAGGACATCCAATGGAATACAACCACCATAAAGGCTGTCAATCATGCAAGTATTCCTGCACTACCGGTACTGTACTGATCTTTGTAGTGTACTACATATACCTGACAAACAAGCACATACCTTTAGTTTAAATACACTTGAAAGACTGCCGCTGTTTCTAAACGTTATATATATGTGTCATATGTACAGTATGTTTTGAGTTAGGTGGTGGTGGTGGCTAGGTGGTGTAGTGGGCAAGGCACTCGCCACCAGTGTGGAGACGCTAGGATTCGCGTGTTCGAATCCAGCTCTCCACATTGTTTTCAGTTTAGCTGGTCGTCCGCAGTAATACACATTGGCCGTATTACGGGGAGGGAAAACTGAAGGGTGGGGATCGAACGTTGTGAACAAGCGACTCCTACAAGTCGGTTGGTGCGCCTGCGCAGTAGAATCAGGAAGTGTCGGGGGCAGCATGAGCCTCCCACGCGTTACTCCTCGACACTGAGAGATAGAGCTGCGATGGCGCTGCTCCGACCGGCTGCCTTTCTGTTCGCTCCGTCGAGACTGTGTTTACTTTTGTTAATATTTATAGTTTTTAGAGTTTTGTTCGTACCAACTGTTGGTGCATTTAATGTATATGACCGTCAGTCACTCATAGACATTGGATTACGGGAAACTACCAACTGGATTACTCACTGGACCAGCTTTCCGAACCGCATCAATGGCCTGAAGAAATTCTCCGGAGATTAGGACCAGATCCTTTGTTCCTAGATCCCAGGAAAAGAGTACCCAGACGACGAGGAAAGAGGGCTGGGATCCGTAACAGGCTGAGATCCAGACGCCACCGTACACCACTGCCCAGTATATTGCTAGCCAATGTACAATCAATTGACAATAAACTGGATGACATCCGAGCAAGGATTCAATATCAAAGAGACGTTAGGGACTGCAACGTCCTCTGCTTCACCGAAACATGGCTCACACCGGAGGTTCCAGACCACGCAATTCAACCAGCAGATCACTTCTTTATCCATCGCAAGGATCGGTCATCAGAGTCCGGTAAACAACGTGGAGGAGGTATTGCCTTCATGTTTAACAAAAATTGGAGCGATCCAACTAACGTGAAGGAATTATCCAACCACTGCTCCCCAGAACTGGAATATATAACCATCAAGTGTCGTCGTTTCTTCCTCCCGAGGGAGTTAATGGCGATCGTCCTGATCGGAGTGTATATTCCACCGCAAGCCAGCAACAAGGTTGCGCTCTCCAGACTCCACAACGAGGTAAATAGAATACAAGTGGCGAACGTTAACGCCGCCATTTTGGTTCTGGGTGATTTCAATAGCGCCAATCTGAGAAAGGTATTGCCTGACTTCTATCAGCATGTGACTTGCAACACCAGAGGCGGTAACATCCTAGATCACTGTTACACGCAATTTAAAGGTGGCTACAAGGCTCATTCTGATAGTGGCTTTGGTAAATCAGATCACGCGTCCATCTTTCTTTCACCAAAGTACAAACAGAGAATTAAAAGTACTCCCGTAGTCTCGCGAGAGGTGCAGAAATGGGATTTGACGTCAGAGGAGACGATCCGGTCAGTGTTTCACTACACAGACTGGAATGTGTTCCGCGACACAGATAACATTAATGTCTACACGGAGACAGTGCTGGACTATGTTTGTACTAGGGTGAAAGAAACAATCTCCACTACCAAAATGAAAGTTTACCCAAATCAAAAACCCTGGGTAGACAAATCCGTCCGTGAAGCTCTGAGAGAGCGCACCAAAGCATACAACGACGGCCTAGTGGCAGGCAACATGAATGACCACAAGGTGGCGCGATACAACGTAAGGAGGACAGTGTCAGAGGCCAAACGGCGCTACAGGGATAAAATTGAACTCCAGTTTGAACAAGCTGACTCTAGAGCTATGTGGCAGGGGCTCAAAACGATGACAGACTACAAAGGCGCCTCCCTCAAACTGAACAGTGACATCTCCTTAGCAAATGACCTCAATACCTTCTATGCGAGGTTTGATGCTGGTAATAACAACACCAGCTCACAAGCCTCGGCAATGGGGGGGGGGGGGGGGGGGGGGCCGGCTGCTGATGGAGGCGCAGTGTTCAGGGTAACAGAGCATGAGGTGAGGCGGACCTTTAAAAAAGTGAATATCAGGAAGGCAGCAGGTCCGGACGGCATCCCCGGCCGCGTCCTAAAAGTCTGTGCCGACCAACTGGCCCCAGTATTCACTGACATATTTAACCTGTCCTTAGAACAGGCTGTCATCCCCACCTGCCTGAAGAAGTCCACTATTATCCCTGTACCCAAAAAATCCAAGCCTGCTTGCCTCAACGACTACCGCCCTGTAGCTCTCACCTCCATAGCCATGAAGTGCTTTGAGAAGCTAGTAAAGGGCTACATCTGCTCCTCCCTCCCCATCAACATGGACCCCCTGCAATTTGCATACCGCCCCAACAGGTCCACGGAGGACGCCATATCCCATGTGCTGCACACAGCAGCATCACACCTGGACAAGAGGCAGGGGAACTATGTGAGAATGCTATTCATCGACTACAGCTCGGCATTCAATACCATAGTCCCCTCCATACTCATAGCCAAGCTCAGGGACCTGGGCTTGGGCTATGACCTCTGCCAGTGGGTCTTGGACTTCCTGACTGGCAGACCCCAGGTGGTGAGAGCAGGCAACTGCACCTCCTCATCCATCACCCTCAACATAGGGGCCCCCCAGGGCTGTGTTCTGAGTCCCCTCCTCTACTCCCTGTACACACACGACTGTGTGGCTCAGCGGAGTAGCAATACAATCATCAAATTTGCTGACGACACAGTGGTGGTGGGCCTGATCTCTGCCAACGACGAGAGGGCCTACCTGGAAGAGGTCAAGGTCCTGGCGGGATGGTGCCAGGAAAACAGCCTCTCCCTGAATGTCAGCAAAACAAAGGAGATGATTGTGGACTTCAGGAGGTCGGGGGTCAAGGACTACAGCCCCCTCAGCATCGACGGGGCACCGGTTGAGAGAGTCAACAGCTTTAAGTACCTCGGAGCCTACATATCCGAGGACTTGACATGGACCACACACATTGACAGTGTTGTGAAGAAGGCACGACAACGCCTCTACTTCCTCAGGCGCCTAAGGAAGTTCCAAGTCAGCCAGAAGATCCTTAAGAACTTCTACTCATGTACAATAGAGAGCATCTTGACCGGCAACATCACCTCCTGGTTTGGGAATAGCACTGCACAAGACCGAAGCAGACTACAAAGAGTGACACGTTCAGCCGAACGCACAATTGGAGGGGGGCTCCCCACCCTCCAGAACATTTACTACAAGCGTTGCAAGGGCAAGGCTAAGAGAATCATTAAAGACTCCAGTCACCCGAACAACTGCCTCTTTGAACTGCTGCGGTCAGGCAAGCGATACCGGAGTCTCAAGGCGAGCACAGAAAGACTCAGAAGAAGCTTCTATCCCCAGGCCATCAGGCTGCTAAACGAACAATGAATGAACACTACACAACAACAACCACCAAACGCACATAGCACACACATCCACACGCACACACTCACTTTAAACAAACACACTGTAGCACCCACTCCACACACTTTATAGCACACACCCACTTTAAACAAACACACTGTAGCACCCACTCCCCACACTTTATATTTATGGATGAAGGATTGCACTACAACTCGTACACCTTACTGTAAATTGTACCTAAAATTGTACCTCATCCCATTTCTGCTTTGCACTAGATAGTACTGTACATTAGTACACTGCATAGTATTGTGTATTGTATATTATATGGTAACTCAGAACATTGTACATATGTCTATACCGAACACTGTGACCTCATTTTTCTTCTTCTAAATTCATGCTATATTATGTTATTATGTTATTTGATACTATCTTGTCTAGCACAGTCTCTGGAGCGTAACAGTAAGAAGCATTTTGTATGAAAGTATTCTGTACTTCTGTATGACAACTATTAAAGAACTTGAACTTGAGGTGAAAAGATGCGACTGCTGTTACCTCAAGTACCGGAGGGGACTTGTGCTATGTATGACTTAGTCCACATTGCAGCCGGCTTGTGGGAGGCAAGAAACAGCGTTCGTGACAGGGGAGGGTTGAATTGGATGATACGAAATTGGGATGGAAGAAAATATAGAAAAATGGGAGAAAAAGTGGATCATAAAAAAAAAACATTTTACATATATGCGAGTGTGACACAAAAATGCGTTTTTTTTTTTTGACAAAAAGAAATATGCTTGGCGGGTCGATTTTTCCCATCAGTCAAAAAGTAAAAAAGTTAATTTCAGACCCTGATTACATATATATTGTTGGTGGTCCTACTTTTTTGCTGGTGCTCCAAACTTTTGGGAGTAAAGTTTCTAGCCCTGGGGGGGGGGGGGGGGGGCATGGTGCAGTGAAAAGGCTCTGGGGGGACTGGAGGGGGCATGGTGCAGTGGAACTTGACAAGGAAAGAGACAGAGAAGAGCAAAGGTCAGAGGTGTGAGAAAAGGGTAGCTGGTGGAAGGAGACTGGAGAGAGAGAGAGAGAGAGAGAGAGAGAGAGAGAGAGAGAGAGAGAGAGAGAGAGAGAGAGAGAGAGACTAATGTGGCTGGTGGAGGGAAGTGATGGAAAGAAGGAACTGACAACTGAAGAGGACGTTTAGGAGAAAGAACAGTAGGAGAGGGAGAGAGAGAGCAGCTGACTACAGTACAATTTGCTTGGGCAGCTCTGACCTGCATCACGCATGTGCACGCACACGGCGATACACAGTATATGAAATATTCACTCCTTATTCTGCCACCCGACACAGGGTTTATTTTCGTTGAGGAGGCGAACCACTGAGGAGGCCCGTGTTCCTGAGAGTCAGCACAGCACTGGGCAGGCCGGGTGGGTGGGGACTGGGAAAAAAGACTGGAGGAATGCGACAGAGAGAGACAGGGTGGGAGTAGTAAGTGAGATAAAGAGGTGTGTGAGAGATAAATAGGCAGAGAGAACAAGGGAGGGTGTGTGTAAGAGAGAGAGAGAGAGGGAGAGGCAGAAGTGAGCTGAGCCAATGCCGGGCCGGGCCTGGGCGGAACACACAGTGACAGTGTCTGCTGCTCCATTATGGCAAAGATCCTAATAACGATTATTAAGCATGATTACTCATTGATTTGAGAACATCATATGAAGACAAATTTGTTTTACCTTTCTTCTCGACCAAAGCTTGCTTTTCTGTCATCTTCTACTTAGTTACCAAAGACGTTTCAAAATAACTAATAACAATAGCTGAAGGCGGCCGGGTAGCGCAGCGGACTAAGCGTCTGTCTACCACCGCAGAGACAGCGGGATCGAATCCAGCTGCGGTACCTCCGGCTTGGTCGGCCGTCCATACTGACACAATTGGCAGTGTCAGCGGGTGGGAAAGCCGGTGGGGTGGGTCCTGGTCGTTGTAAACAGCGACTCCTACAGTTAGGTAGGGGCGCCTGCACAGCGAGGGAAGGATCTGGGGGAGGTAGTGTGATCCTTCCACACGTTACACTCCCCCAGTGAGAGTCCGCGCTGCCAGGTGAAAAGAAGCGGTGGGCTGGCTACACATGTGTTGGAGGAAGCATGTGATAGTCTCCGCCCTCTCAGACCGACGGTAGGGGGTAGAGTGTGCAACGACCAGGAAGGGGATTGGGAATTGGCATAACAACTAACATTGGGATGGGAGAAAAACGGAAAAAGGAGGGGGAAAAAGATAATACAAAAAAAAACAATAGCTGAAACTACTGTTTGGGCTCGTGGTGGGCGGCGTAGGAGGGATACGCTGCATTTACAACACTAAGACTAAATGAGAGCAACTCGGCATGTGGCACAATAATAGTTTTATCTTGATTATCCTGTTTTCATTATCGTTGGGAAGCCAAAATCGTAATTGAAATGGAAACTTGTTTAACCGCCCAGTCCTAGTGTCCTGGCTAACTACGGGGCAGCGACTGCTGAAGATCACATGCACTGCACTGAGGCAGACAACGACCCCGAAAAACAGCATGTGGTCATGACGGCAGACAGATGGAGAATCATAACCGTGCTGGCAGCCTGGTATATGTAGGCCAGGAAAATATGACTGATCTGATGCTGATAGGAGCCTAGTTATGATGCAGACCGGTTCTCTCTCCACACGGCAATACCCTTCAGGGTGAAATCGAAATAACGGGAAACACAATTCCCTCCGTAGCGGTGGCTCTGACGGTGCAGAGGCCACTTTTTCTGACGGATCCTACACATTCATATGGAATCAAATCGGCTGACTTTTTCATCGACTGGTATTTGTAAGCATCTGTGTTTCAAATGCTGCCTTTCGCTGTTGAATATAGTTGATTTGGATATCCCATGTCTTTTGTTGTTGAATATCGTTGATTTAGATATCCCATGTCTTTTGTTGTTGAATATCGTTGATTTAGATATCCCATGTCTTTTGTTGTTGAATATAGTTGATTTAGATATCCCATGTCTTTTGTTGTTGAATATAGTTGATTTGGATATCCCATGTCTTTTGTTGTTGAATATAGTTGATTTAGATATCCCATGTCTTTTGTTGTTGAATATAGTTGATTTAGATATCCCATGTCTTTTGTTGTTGAATATAGTTGATTTAGATATCCCATGTCTTTTGTTGTTGAATATAGTTGATTTGGATATCCCATGTCTTTTGTTGTTGAATATAGTTGATTTGGATATCCCATGTCTTTTGTTGTTGAATATAGTTGATTTGGATATCCCATGTCTTTTGTTGTTGAATATAGTTGATTTGGATATCCCATGTCTTTTTTGGGGATACAGTTAATACTTGAAAAAGTACTACTTCTCTAAGAAGTCAACGTTCATCAGAGAACATTATTAACATAGTGATTTGTTTTGATTGCCTGCTCCTCCATCTCAACAAAAGAAATTCTGCACCAATTCCAAACTCTCCCGTGAACGCTATCATATGAATGATACAGGACATGGCGTGAGGACGAATGACTTCCAATTCCTGCTCTTTTCAAACCATTGGGAAACAAAACCCCATCTCTGGGGCCATGTGTAAAGGGGCATTAACAGTGATCAGAGTTGACCCTCGCTTCTATCACACGATGGGAATTAAATGCAACCTTCACTGCGGAGGAATCTTTATGCTGATGTTTCCAGCTGTTTTCCCCCTTTCCTTCTGTGTTTGGAAACAGGAAGACGCAACCCTCTGCGTCACAATGGCCTATATATAGGATCATATGATTTTGGATGGGATTCCAGTTGTTATAGTGTTTAATCCAGAGATAGAAAGTTAGAAACCACACAAGCCCTCTAGCCTGGCGCTAGCACTTCAGTGCCAAATGAACAACATTAGCAAGGATTTCAACAGGGACTTTGGCTCGGTTCACAATGCAAGCCTTAGTGCTCAAGTCTGATTTTTTTGTTTGGCTGTTCACTGTTATCGTTATTTTTTGTTTGTTTTAATGTGGCCAATATCAGATTCCAGTGTGAACTGGTCACGCTCCTGAACTGACCTGCATGCGCAAATTAACAATAAAGAAGATGGACATAAACATGGGGGACACTGACTGAAGTCGATGTGCAGTGGAGGCCAGCTAATTCACAAGTGACGTTATGTAAAAGTCACATGATCTTCCAACATGACTGTTCAGGCTGAGGTCACATTGCAAAAAAAAAACAGGCCTGTATCTAATTTAGGACCACATATGAAAGTGGCCCAAATCAGAATTGAAAAGATCAGATTCCATCATGTGATTTGTGCTGTTCACTGTTGTGAAAAAAATCAGATGTGAGTCACATATGAGCAAATAAAAATCTGATTTGGGCCACTTTCACCAGCAGTCTGAATGTTGCCTAAGTAACGAAGATGGCATCCAGACGCCATAGGATGCAATGCTTTCTCACTACTACCAATACCGATTCTGAGTACTTCACCTTAAGACGATACAGAGTTACCAATCCAATCCATTAATTTCACTGGACAGTAGGGCCGACCTGCATGCTCCAAACCCGCAATCACTGCCATAGTAATCAATATCAAAATCACTATTTGAATGCTATGTATCCTTTAATTTAGGTTGTGTTTCCTTTCCTTTAATCGCACCCAAAATGTTACTATTACATCAGCACAAGAAATTGCATAAATATAAATAACAATCTAACATTCATTTTGAAAATCAGTTCTTCTTAGACATGGATATTACAAGAAGAACATTCAGAAAACCTAAATCCACCCCATAGCTTTCACTTACCCATCGCACTAGCATTAGTGGACCCCAGTAATAGTAGCCTATGTCTGTGGCAATGGCTAATGGGGATCCGAATAAACTAAACTAAACTGAAACGTCCGCGTGGGAACAGTGAAGCTTCTTATTCAACGATAATTATTACTACTGAAACTTTGGAGCCCAGAAAATGGTTACAGTACTACTGAACAGTATAGACACCAGCCATTAGTTAGGAGTCACCAGGTAAAATTAAACAATATAGGCCTAATCAATCTTTCACCATTAGAGAGATCTAACATCTGTCTGCGTGCCAAACATCCGGAAGATCAAGTCACTGTGCTTTGATTTCTGACTTGTTACACGTGGTTGCTGGTATGGGATGTCGGGTCAGTATAGAAAACATGCCATGCTGATGACAAGCCTCGACCTCCCCACATGAAGCACGGAAAAGCGGAACTTCGTCATGACTGTGCCTATGCTCAATAGTGTGCCCTGGTCTCTGAATCATCGCTTCCTTCAAAAGGGTGCAATGGGAGGGATAACTGCCGTTGCGATCGACACTGCAGGACGAGGAAGATGAGGAGGAGGGACAGAGCCGTGTTTGGTATTGAGACACAAACTGCAGCATCCTCCTCGCACCATGTCCAGCCCGCCGGGGGCAAGAGGGGAAGAGATTAGGCCATGAGGTCACTTATCTTTGGCAAACACAGGAAGCTCTGCAGAGCAGGATGGAGGTCTATACAAGTCTCTCTGTGTGTGTATGTGTGTGTGTGCAGCTTTGCTGTGGCATTACTGGGCCCTGCAGAGACTGTCTAGGGATACAGAGGTGGAAATACAGTGCCAGCCGGTAGCTGTCATCAGCACATCCTGTCTGCTAGTGTGTGTGGGGGGTGTTCTTATGCAGGGCATGGTTGGTCGTTTAGGTTGCAGTGTTTTGTCATTTGGTAATAACGGATGAAAAAGCCTTTCTATTAACACTGATGTGGTGTAGTAGCACCAGACATTTTGCTCAGACATTGGAGTATCATCCTGTGTCCCACTTTCTGGGATCACAGATCCAGAATAGTATGACATCATAGGGATTTTTCAGTCTGAGCAATCGAGTGCTGATTTTACTCCCACTCAGACCTCCATTGAAGAAAAAAAGGCTTCATCCGTAGTAGCCCGATTTACTATGGCTATACCACATCACAAGGTGCTCAAACGTTCGCATATTACAAACACATCTTAAAATGAAGAAAATATACATATTTCGCCGTGTAGCCAAAGATAATAGGTTATCATTTCCGATACAAAGTTACTTTGTATAACGTTGCCACACCATCATCAGTCATACACCGACCTGAGACGTTTGCCTACCAAATAAAATATGTTCCAATGAACACATCGCACACTTATTGTTACTGTATTATCAGGCTTGCTATTGGGAAAACACTGATTATTTTTTTTTATATTTTGAATAAGAGCAGAGGGGAACAAAACCTGCCGAACTCACACGTCATCATCCTTCTGCCTGGTTTATTGTAGTGATGGAGTACCCTTATAAATACTAGTCTACTACTACTATGTTATTTATATACGTTTACTTACCCCAGAATGACCAGCTCGCCGTATTTCACCGGGTCTTTGAGGGGCACATCGTCTTCGTCCTGTTTCGGTGAATTCATCAGCCTGGCGTAGCTGCTGTAACAGAACGGGTTCGGGGCCAGCAGACAGTAGTAGTGAGATAAAAGAATGTACGCAACGTCAAAACTACGGGGAAGTTACTTGAATTTCAGTGCCTCCGAGTTTGGGCATAGGCCAAAGTTTTTTTTCGGACTTCTTGTTCCTCGTTTAATTGTTTTGATTCTGTGTAGAAGCATCTTCCGGAGCCTACAGTAGTAGTGTGCAGTGGTATCTGTTCTGTAGCAGAGGGTACAAAAACAGCTAGCGGCGGGGAGTCGGTCATACCATTGTATTGTTTAGTAGGGGAGCACAATTAATACTTACATAGAATAGTGGAGATGATACTGGTTTCACGTGCTCGTGTCTTCTTTTGGCATTGTTTCATAAATAATGCAAATATTATTTGAGTGATAAAGTTGTGAAAAAATATTCAAGAATGTAGCATGAAAATACAATTGAACACTCGCCCTCCCTATAAAACCACACATGACGGGATCTTGATGAGAAGCTGGCTCCTGACTGTTATGTAAAATAAAATAAAAACGCTATTTTCTAGTTGGGGGATCTCTCATTGAATTGGCCATCTAAGGTTTCTTCCCTTTTTTCAAGGTTTTTCCCTTTTTGTGGTTTAGCCAGGGGCTTTGTGGGCCTGTGAAGCCCATTGAGACATATAATGTGATTTTGAGCTATACAAATAAATATGACTTGCTTTGACTTGATTTAAAAATCCAGATAAAATGTCTTTCCTTTTGGTCCCCGTCATGGCTTATAATTTTGTCACATAACATTTTGTAAGACTTTATTGTCCAGGGGGGCATAAAAATGGCTCTGATCTCATGGGTCATTATAGAAGCTGACGTAATGAAGCGCTTCATGGGGGGTGTGTGTGTATTAGGATGTGGGTCACCATCGCACCCAGACCAGACGCGACACCTATTTTGCTGTCTGCATTTCCCATTACAATAGGAAGACTGTTAGTACTCTCTCTCTCTCCCCCCCCCCTCTCTCCCCCTCCCCCCTCTCTCTCTCGTTCTGCGCGCGCACGAGACGCGTGTGAGAGCTAGGGAAAGGGAGGAGGGAGGAGAAAATGTGAGAAAACCTCTGCTCATTTTAAAATGCTGTCGCCACAGGAGGGCAGTGCACTTCAGATGTAAGATCCAACTTTCTAAATGTTTAGCAGATTATTTCTCTCCCTCCCTCCAATAAGGATCTGGATAAGAATGTGTCTCACCTATGCAGTGGTCCATTGCAACAAATAGTCTATTCATAGCATCAGGGATTATGAACACAGGCCTGACCTGTCAGCTCGATTAACTCCCAGTAGAACTGTACAACTAAGGACAGTGAAGACATACAAATTACCACCCGGCTTGTAAAAATGTCCACCTCAGTCTAAACGTACTCAGTTGTGTTCCGAGGGGGTTCCCCAAACTATGAAGTTGGAAATGCCCTGGGCTGTTTGTGAGCATAACATCATCTCAAATGGGGGAAGTCGGGAAGACATGACAAGACAACTTGAATTACACAGTGGTGGCTCATGGTGTCATGATCACTACTTCCAACGTGCTTGGTTGCTGTTGATTGCAGTGTGATCAGGCGGAAAGTGAGCCCATATGCTGCAGGAATCTGGACAGGACCCAGCGCTGAAGAGCCTGTAAGAGAATCTGTTTGCGCTCCAACAGGTCACGGAGAGCCTCTGTCTAGAGCGACACCTGAGGCTGACAGGGGGGAACGTGTAAAAGCTTGTATGGAGGACAAGGTAGAGGGGTACCATGCATGCAGGAGGAATATTACTGGTGATACTAGCTTATTCTGTTTGATATTACACTCTTACTTCATTGTTTTGCCCAAACAATCAAACAAAGTACATGGGACTATTTAATAATAGCCATAAACCTCAAAGGGAGGCTTTCAATGTGAAGTGAAACAGTTGATGTGTTGTAGTCTATGGAGAGACTTTTTTGACGACAATGAATGTAGTGATGACTCATGAGTGAACTTCTGTGAACCAGACCACACCCAATTGCATTGGGTTTTAGTGACTACTCTGTGCAGTTGTAAAAGAGCCTTATCAATGGCAGCTTTGAGTCATACCTCACACCAAGCAGAGGAGCTACAGTAGAGACGGTTTCACATCGCGGATGGAAAGAAGAGGGAGGAAAGAATACTGAAATATATTACTCAAGTAATTTGATTTATTTTTGTGTCATGCACACAAAGTGCCAAACCCTCATGGGTTTAGAAGACACCAAATATATTGTTGAAGTGTTCCATTACATTACATTTAATATCATTACCTAAATACAGAAAAGATTACAGTTTGGTCTTAAACAAAATATGCTGCCTTCTCTTCCAAACTTGCCAAATAAAAATTTCTACAAAAAAGTTCCCTTCCTGAAGCACAACTTTGTTTTTACCCCATTGTTTTGACAAGCATCAGCTTTGATATTATGGGACTTGATCATACTCAGAACTGCCGAAATCATGTTCAAAGCTTCACACAACTCTCTTCCAACCCCCATCCAATATCGGTTCACTGAGAGGGTAGAGAGGGCCCTCATGCATCAACGTGGACGTAGAACTTGACCTACTTCCACACGTAAGCACGGAATGTAGAACTAGCGTACGCACAGGGAAGTCGGCATTCATCACACGTGCGTACGCAGGCTCTATGCCCTGCCGTGTTGATGAATACCACTTTGTTCTACCGTCAATGCTCGTGCATGATTATCCATATATGGTCATGAAAATGAGGAAACACCCCCCATGGGATGTGAAATAATGGACCGACCCGAGCGGGACTCCGAGAAACTCCACGGAGAATTCACTGCTGTCGAACCAAGAAGACACTATCGCGTATTGTGATTTATGGGATAAATAAAAGGCGGACTTGTAAACGGTGATGTCAGATATCAACGGCTCCCTAAGACCATTGCTGCAATTCTGCCTGGACAGCTCAAAATACTAATAAAGACCGTTCGTTGACCACTGTTTGGCGTTGGTTGTGTGTCATTATAACCGTGCTGTAATATGAATGCCTTTATTAGTTGTGTTCGATTGGCTATATGATTTTTAGAGGCATCTATTTTGTTGTCGGCTAATAAAGACAACGCTGGAATATGACTGCCTTTTCCCGTGTTGTTTGATTAATACCCACGGATTAAAGTTCTCCTCAATTCTATTCCAAATCGCGATGGATCTCCCGTCAATTTTCTACCTGCTGCATATGATTTCTAGAGGCATACTACAATCTATTTTGATGTCAGTATTGGGTAGCCTATATAAACAATATAATACGAGAGCATATACAAGAACAATGAATCTCACTGCATGTATGATGTATCCTGCCTTTCAATACATGAACTTGAATTCCATCATGTTTGTGTGCGGGACTCAAGGCTGCTGTCACAATGGGTGGTACCGGTGTACAGTAATAATAACAGTCCACACAATATCACGATCCATGCCATAGCCTATGTTCCATTAGGACATGATCTGTGACGACAAATGTTCTAGAATGTTTGATTAAGATATCATACTCTGACAGCATGCCTATGAGCAACAAAAACGCGAACTTGAATCCCATCATATAGTCTGTCCACTATCTGCATGGTGTCATTGCAATGCGTTTTCTATTCTTTCTTGTACAGTAAAAAGGGGGAAGAACACTATATTCATATGACTTATTCTGCTTACAGCTTCGAAATTCCACTTGTTTCGTTTAACGTAAAGCCTTTTAAATATAATCAAAACGTTCCCGTGTTTCGGCGGTCTGTGCGCAAAATAATAACGAGTTGAGCTTTATGATTTATGATGAATTGAAAATGGGGGACCCTGATGTAAACAGGACGAAAGTTGGTCTGCATCCCCAATTAACAATTGTATTTACTGAGCTGTACTGTACTGTACCCATTCTGCAATCTGTTAATAAACTTTTCAATCAATCAATCAATCAAGCTACGCGGAGCGCAGTCAGTCAGTAGCCTACACCCCGTATATTCCGATAACGCTATATAAACCATGCTGCATTCATTCTGAGAGAAAGATCTATTATTCCAAATGCTATTTATAGGGTTTTGACCATAATTACACTACTGTTGCTATCTTACGATGAACTATAATGAACTACGGTTCATACAGAACATCCAGTGTTATTATGCACAGAAGCTCATTTCCTTGTTGTAATAATATATTCTACCACTGGGAGCTAGGTACGCCAGGTCTGACCTGTGCGTAGATGTACGCACGAAGTCAAGTTCAAGTTCAAATTGATGAATCCCACTCTTTGCTTAGAAATGATCGTACGCACGGGTTACGCACAGATCTGTGCGTAGAACACGTTGATGCATGAGGGCAATTATAATCTGAGAGGGAAACAGAAACTTCAGCAACCGGGTGCAAGAACCACTCTAAAATCTATGTGCATATCTATTTGTGGAGTGAGATTATGGAATGGATTGGAGGAGGTTAAACTGAGTAAAACATAAACCAGTTTAAAAGAAAGTTAAAGGGAAAAAAAAATGAAAAAAAAATGAATATTGGAAAGGTATAAGGAGGAGGGTGAACATGACGTTTGGCATTAAAAGGAATGTTATATAGAATACTAATAACTAGTCAGACTCATGTATGTCTTGTTGAGATGCCGGGGGAATGTGGGAAGCAGAGCAATGTTACATGTTAGGTATAGCAATTGATGGTCAGGTGTGTGGGGAATGGAAAGTCATAAGCTTAGCTTCTTCCATCCCCCTTTTCAAACCATTAAGTGGTGTCTGTTGTTACTGTTATCTATACTGTATGTATGGTTTTGTGGTGGTTATTGTACTGTTTTGTGGTTGTCTTGTATTGTATAGGTTGCATGATTTGAAATAAATGGAACTGAACTGAACAACTCGTGTTTTTCATATCCACCCAGCTCAAGAAAATCAACATAAATGGAGGACATTTTACTAAAAAGTACTTCCCTTACATCCTTGTAGACAGGACAGTAAAACAAAAAATGAACCTCAATTTCACCTAGCAACAACAAACAAAGTCTGTCCTGCTCTGGGTGACATTAAATCTGCTGGCCTCTAGAGCTAGAAATAGAAGTATTGTTACTTTGGTAAAATTGTACTTTGATCTGTCTCCAAGTCCAAGATTTGGGGATGGTCCATTTTTTGTCATGCCAACAAACCTCTGTCCAGTTATGTCCAGAATGACTATGTTTGACTGTAAATGACTTGTTGAGATAAGAGACTCTGTATGGGATTGTTAGTAACTGTCCAACTGTACATATGAGTCATGACTGTTTACACTAGTAACTGTTTATCTGTGTAGACAATTGTCTCCATCGGTGGTTGCTTTGGCGCATGTATATCTGTCCCCACTGGAGGGCGCTCTGGGCTTAGCCACTCAGGTATTCTACTTTAGAGGGACTATAAAAGAGGTGGTGCCCGCCCCTATCGCTCTCTCCTCCAACGTCTCTCAAAGAGAGAAGAGTGTTGTACAACTACTGCTTATGTGTGAATAAAAGAAGCCACGCCAGTTCAGGCACAAGATAGAAACCATGCCTCTTGACCACATTATTGCCGCCCTGAAGTGAGTTCTGTTAACAGGTTATGGGCCCAGATAACGCCGGGGCGAAATAGTGGAGGTACTGTATCAAGCTTAGCTGAAGTAATAGGCTAGGATAGCACCGGGAGCACCGCGTGGCTAGTCGCTAGACCGACCGGAGTAAAAGCTAAGCATACCATTAACGAAGAGGATGGAAGGCAAAAGAGAAGACGGGTGGCCGATATTCAACGGAAAAGCAGAGAACTGTGAGCTCTGGGGAGAGCGCATGCTGTGCAGCATGCACGGGGCGGGACTGAAGGAGACGGTCCTGGCGACCCCCACGGGAGAGCTGACGGCGGAGGGGCACCTGGCGGTACTGAGAGAATCTCATCGGGCGAGGAAGACCCAGAGTCGTGGACCTATACATAGCACTAACAGGCCTGAGGAGTGCCGGAGAAGCACCGAGCGACGGGCTAATGGTGACGATGATGGTGAGAGGACTACCGGAGCTGTACAGGCCGTTCACACTCCTGATAACACACGGTTCAACAGATATTACGTTGGGACAGTTCAAGGTTAAGCTAAGGAACTTCGAGGCCTCAGAAGACACCCACCCAGCCGCCACGCAGGAGGGGGAGTGGGTGCTGAGGGCCCGAGCAACACCAAGAGAGAGAACCAGGACCACGACGGAACTGGCGTGTTGGCGGTGCGGAGATAGGAGCCATCGGAGAGGCGAATGCACAGAGACTGTCTGGTGTGGCTTCTGCAAGTCCGCGGGGCACACAGACAGAGCGTGCATGAGGAAACTCGACCAGAGCGCACGATACGCGCATGGACAAGATGGCGGCTACAGACGAGTCGGAGGCCACGAACAAAATGGCGACTACGGACAAGATAAAGGCTGTGGACAGGATGACGACAGCGGATACGACGGCAGCGACTATCGACGTGAGATGAATCGAGATGACGCCCGGAGAATCGATGGCAGTGACTATCGACGTGAGATGAATCGAGACGACGCCCGGAGAATCGATGGCGGCGACGGTCGACGTGAGGCGAGTCGAGACGACGCCCGGAGGATAACGGGGCAAGGAGACTGCGCTTTTGGAGCACGGACGGCAAACATCGCCGGACCGGCCCAGCCGCAGCGGACCCAGAGAAGGGGTCTGATCGTGGGCTGGACACAGGTGCGTCGTCCCATGCCATCAACGACAGGAGTCGGTTCAAGAACTTTGACGACACTTTCCACCCAGAGAGGCACTGCATGGAGCTAGCGGGCGGGAGATGCACCTGCGGGTTGGCGCAGGAGAGGGGAGACGCACAGGTATGCCCATGGACAGCAAGGGGCGCCGGCGTGCGGTGACGCTAAAGAACGCTCTATACGGACCATCGTTCTTACAAGGACTATTCTCTGTAATAGCTGCTACTGCATAGCTATCAAACAAGTTACTAGAGGGCAGGCAGTCAGTGGGAGGGAGATGGGGGGGGGGGGGGTATTCAACCCAGGAAGGTATTGAAGACCACTGTAAATACAAAGTATGGTTCATGGAAAATTGATTGAATGCTGAAGAATTGAGCCATATATTTGGTCCCATGTTTAAGTACAAAGGTGGGTGGTTTACAAATGTTAAAGTACAGAGGTGATCTATGATTAAAAAATACAGAAGTGGAGGATTTGATCATTGCTCCAGACCACAAAAGAAAGACCTAGGCAGGTTAAACCATTTTTATAGGTATGGACTTCGAACAGTCTGTCAATTGTATAAAAATATCCCAGAAGAGATATGGGGGAGAAGGTCCTGAGATGTTTTTTTTTGTTTGACTGAAGTGAGAAATGTATAGATAAACTGTGGGTAACTTCATTCTGTTGGACAGCCTGTACTCGCCCTGACCTATGTTCTGTAGTGAGTAAGAATGTCACAGTATTCTTGTTGTTGATCCCACAGAGAATCATTGAACTACGTCAAAAATATGTTTTTCGTTATCCCAGAGGTGCTGCAGACGGACAGCAAGGGCTTAAAGGCTTAGAGCCTACAGGGATACTATCAGCCTGTGAAGCTGAGTATATATCTCTAGCTATGACAATAAAAATGTGTTTATCTAGAGCAACTGTTCGAAGTGATGAAGATAAGGTTATGAATGCATTGTTCAAGATGTAGTAGGTAATTGAAATATATCTTCTCTACCAAATATGGTGTTTTTGTAGAATGGGCATTCTGTCTAAACCATTTAAAATGATGAACATTGTGTATATATGGAGACTGTTGTTCATAGGGGCAACCAGGGGACCATTGTGGTTATTAGGAACCTGAGGTGTCAATATAGATGTGAACATGTCATTATAAATAATATCATTTCTGTTATGGTTTGTAACCGACCCCAATCGCACAACACAAGACAGGTATGAGAGTAAGCCAAAACAGGGCAAATATTTATTATAGAACAAAAAGCGGCACAGTCCCTTTAAGGGAGAACACAAAAACACTAGAGTCAAAGAAATATGGAAAATGCGGCACTGTGCCTTTAAGAGGCGAACAGGCTAAGGGACTAAGGCTAAGGGCCAGGGCTAAGGACCAGGGCTAAGTGTCAGGGCCAGGACCAGGGGCACTGGAGAGGGGGACAGGGACAGAGGCCCGGAGAGGCGGGCTGGAGACAGGGACAGAGAACAGGGTAAGGCCTTGGACAGGGCGAGGGCCAGAGCTGCTTACAGGGATGAGGACAGGGTTCCGACGGCGGAGGCCTGGCACGGGGACAGGGGCCCGACGGCGGAGGCCTGGCACGGGAACAGGGGCCCGACGGTGGAGGCCTGGCACGGGGACACTCCTCCTCCTCTTCAGATGCTGCAGACGGGCAGCGCAGAACAAAGGGGGTCCCAGGGGACCGGGATGGGAACACGCCATCCTCCCGTGGAATACTAGGGAGCGACGACGAGCCTGGGTCCAAGGGGAACGGGATGGGCACACGCCGTCCTCCCGTGGAATACTAGGGAGCGACGACGAGCCTGGGTCCAAGGGGAACAGGATGGGCACACGCCGTCCTCCCGTGGAATACTAGGGAGCGACGACGAGCCTCACCCCAGGAACGAGGATCACGAAGAGACGCCTTCCTCCCGTGGAATCGGGAGCGATGACGAGCCGCCTTGACGTCTGGAGTGGGAACACTGGAAAACCTCCCGTAGAGAATTAGAGAGCGAAGACGGTGTCCCACTCCAGGCAAACGGCGACAGGTGGTGACGGCTGGGCCGTCGTCTCACGCCGGAGACGCGGCAGGTGATGGTGACGTACAGAATGGTAACGTCCAGAACTCCATGAACAATGAACACAGATACAGAGTCCAGAACACAGAACGACCCGACAAGGACTGGAGGGGAGTCTGCAACCTATGTACTCTCCCGAGGTGATTGCAAACTCCCAACAGGTGCGTGAAGGTAGAGGATCAAGGATGTCCAAGGGTGGGGGCTGGTGAAGAGTAGAGGAGAGTAAATCATCGCAAGGGTGGGGGCTGTTGAGGAGAGTAGACAGGGAAAACACAGGAAAAAGGTCCAGGGACAGGCGAATCCTCACAGTACCTCCCCCTCCACGGGAGCCACCGGGTGACCCAAAAAATCAGACAGCGGGGCAGGGGACATGACAAAGCAACAAACAAAAAAAAACTGGGCCATGCTAGCAGGGGAAGCTACACCTAAAGTGGGGCTAGCAGAGGGACTGGGTAGCTGCCAGAGCATTGCTAGCTACAGGGCCTATGCTAGCTGTACTGCTACATTAGCATAGAGGCTGCGCTAGCTGCCGGAGCTAGGCTAGCAGACAGGGCTGGACTAGCAAAGGAGAACAAGCTAGCTGGAAGGACAGTCCTAGCTGTGGGGAACAGGGTAGCTAACAGGGGAGCTAACGAGGCTAACAGGGGAGCTAACAGGGGAGTCAACAGGGGAACTAACAGGGGAACCAACAGGGGAACTAGAGGGGGCTAGAGTGGGTTAGAGGGAACTAGAGGGAACTAACAGGGGCTAACTCACATACACTGTCTGTGCTGGCTGGGGTCGTCGACTGGTCGGGTCGTACTGTTATGGTTTGTAACCGACCCCAATCGCACAACACAAGACAGGTATGAGAGTAAGCCAAAACAGGGCAAATATTTATTATAGAACAAAAAGCGGCACAGTCCCTTTAAGGGAGAACACAAAAACACTAGAGTCAAAGAAATATGGAAAATGCGGCACTGTGCCTTTAAGAGGCGAACAGGCTAAGGGACTAAGGCTAAGGGCCAGGGCTAAGGACCAGGGCTAAGTGTCAGGGCCAGGACCAGGGGCACTGGAGAGGGGGACAGGGACAGAGGCCCAGAGAGGCGGGCTGGAGACAGGGACAGAGAACAGGGTAAGGCCTTGGACAGGGCGAGGGCCAGAGCTGCTTACAGGGATGAGGACAGGGTTCCGACGGCGGAGGCCTGGCACGGGAACAGGGGCCCGACGGCGGAGGCCTGGCACGGGGACACTCCTCCTCCTCTTCGGATGCTGCAGACGGGCAGCGCAGAACAAAGGGGGTCCCAGGGGACCGGGATGGGAACACGCCATCCTCCCGTGGAATACTAGGGAGCGACGATGAGCCTGGGTCCAAGGGGAACGGGATGGGCACACGCCGTCCTCCCCGTGGAATACTAGGGAGCGACGACGAGCCTGGGTCCACGGGGAACGGGATGGGCACACGCCGTCCTCCCGTGGAATACTAGGGAGCGACGACGAGCCTCACCCCAGGAACGAGGATCACGAAGAGACGCCTTCCTCCCGTGGAATCGGGAGCGATGACGAGCCGCCTTGACATCTGGAGTGGGAGCACTGGAAAACCTCCCGTAGAGAATTAGAGAGCGAAGACGGTGTCCCACTCCAGGCAAACGGCGACAGGTGGTGACGGCTGGGCCGTCGTCTCACGCCGGAGACGCGGCAGGTGATGGTGACGTACAGAATGGTAACGTCCAGAACTCCATGAACAATGAACACAGATACAGAGTCCAGAACACAGAACGACCCGACAAGGACTGGAGGGGAGTCTGCAACCTATGTACTCTCCCGAGGTGATTGCAAACTCCCAACAGGTGCGTGAAGGTAGAGGATCAAGGATGTCCAAGGGTGGGGGCTGGTGAAGAGTAGAGGAGAGTAAATCATCGCAAGGGTGGGGGCTGTTGAGGAGAGTAGACAGGGAAAACACAGGAAAAAGGTCCAGGGACAGGCGAATCCTCACAATTTCATCAGGTATGCCATCGGATAGGAAAGAATGACACCGGTTTACTGTCCAACGGACAACAGGGTAATAGATACTGTGAAGGGACCTGTTTTCAATTAAAACTGATGTGATTTGCAAGGGTCATGTTTAATGTGAAGATATTGAATGCCATACCCTATGAATGTTTTTGAGTTTATATATATATATTATTTCCTTTGTTAAAGATGTTTTTCCCAGAAGTCAGCCAGTGCACTAAAAAGTGGGAGTGTTGAGATAAGAGACTCTGTATGGGATTGTTAGTAACTGTCCAACTGTACATATGACTGTTTACACTAGTAACTGTTTATCTGTGTAGACAATTGTCTCCATCGGTGGTTGCTTTGGTGCATGTATATCTGTCCCCACTGGAGGGCGCTCTGGGCGTAGCCACTCAGGTATTCTACCCTAGAGGGACTATAAAAGAGGTGGTGCCCGCCCCTATCGCTCTCTCCTCCAACGTCTCTCAAAGAGAGAAGAGTGTTGTACAACTACTGCTTATGTGTGAATAAAAGAAGCCACCCTGAAGTGAGTTCTGTTAACAATGACATATCTAATTTTTATCAGTTCTCCTTGTGACCAAGAATAAAACTTGAAAGAAAAAAGCCGAAGTAAATACTTAAAAATGTAAGCGGAAGTAAAGAATGAAAGAATACTCAAAGCATCTAATACAATCAATTACAGTAACTAGAGTAAATGTAATTAGTTACCTTCAAAACTCTGATGGAAAGTTTATTTAAGCATTCCGTCTTCAAAATACCTTTCTTATGATTTCTTATGACAAGATACAAACTGGATGAGCCAGATGTGAGTGATGTTAGTTTTTGTTTCTCTCTCTCTCTCTCTCTCTCTCTCTCTCTCTCTCTCTCTCTCTCTCTCTCTCTCTCTCTCTCTCTCTCTCTCTCTCTCTCTCTCTCTCTCTCTCTCTCTCTCCATGGCTGTTGTTTAGTGTCACTGTATAAAGCTACAGTAGCCAATGTGCTCTGCATCTGTCATGGAGAATGAAACCAATCTGCTCCTCTCACTTTCCTAAGGTTAGGGTGACCTCGACATCCAACCGGACAGCACCATACTGGACGGTGATGAGTCTCCTCTACTCCAACAGGAAACTATAGTCAAAGATTTCAGTTTTACAGAGTGAGTGTCTGGATGACATTCAAATCACACAACTCAAAAAATTCAAAAGGGCTTAATTGGCATGAAAAATGCATTTACAGCATAGCTGTCAACCATCCCGTTTTGCCCGGGATTGACACGTATTTCAACCTACCTTCCCGCCGTCATCCCGTTCCCGTATTTTTCCCGTTTTTAATATATATATATATTTTTTTACAAATGGCTGCAATTCCCCTCCGTGACGACAGCAGATAGATTAGAACGTTAGCACAGGAAGTCAGACCGGAAGATGGTTGCCACCAAAAGAAGAAGAAGAACAGCGACCGGATAAAGGAGTGGTTTAGCGTGAAATTTATTAGATTCTACAACTACCTACAAAAGACAGACACGATACCGGCAAAGTTGGGTTGTTCCCGGAGAGCTCACTCTCGGCCGTGGTTTCTCAGTGTATAATGTATGGTGCTCTCCCTCAACATGCGAGTAGGGTGAGACAACACCATTCTTTAGTCCAAATAATACCCTACTTTATACTATATTATTGTCATTCATTTAATGTAAAGTCAGTCTTACATTGGCACTGCTTTAGCGTTGCATTTACCCATAATCCATTGCTGTATTAGACGTGCCGGTATAACTTTTGTAATATGAATGAAGAGCAAATAATAAAGTTAATCAATACACAATGAAACAATATCTTTATCTATATGTAGCACCCTGAATATGTTGCTATTATTCAGAAGTGCTGACTTGCCTTTTATCTCCCCTGGTGCACCAAGACATACTAACTAGTTTCCATTAATATTCCCTCGAACAATGACGCAGGCTTCTCCTTCTTCTACCGGCTGGAATATGGATTATAAACAGTATCACTGAATCATATTCTACCACCCAGTTTTCCCTGTGTGACTAGTTGGCGGTACCAGCAGGGGGCGGTGGCAGGCAGAGAGCGTACGAGAGAGATGGGGAAGGAAGCAAGAATGGAGACGGAAGGGGGAAGAACAAGCCTCTTCGAGTTCGGACTTGGACGTGATCAGACGTGTCTCGACGGAGCACCCGGTGTGGACGACACGGGCGAACGTATTGAACTTGAGTATATGACGGGTTATCCTAGAAGGACCCGTGATAGTGCGTGAGTAAGAGAAACTGAACCCAAGGACTAACGTCCATAGGTAGCGTGTTATAGTAGCAGTGTGTGCGGTATAAGTAGCATGCTACTAACGGCTATATTGACTCCAGTGAACACCGAGCGCGAGACGCTGAAGAGGACAGTGTGGTGTAGCCAGCCACGTTGCGCAACAGTATAACCGTGTAGCAGGTGGGCTGTTTGGGGACCCAGAGAGTAGCTTCAGTTTAAGGTAGGGCAAGTGTATGGCTGCGCGTCAACCCAGCGCCGGCTGTCAACAACCAGCATTCACCGGCGTTTCGACGTCTGCTCTGCTCCGGCGGTCGACAGCCCAGCACGGGAGTTCTTCCGTCCAGCAGAGGTCGCCATCACCCAGCACACGCTCTCAGCCAGCTACTGCCCCGCTGCTTCAACCCCGCTTGCTAGCGCCCGTGACGAGAGCGTTCGACGCCATCTTGCTACCTGGACGGTGGTGGCACGGCGAGGCCGCCATTTTGGTTGAGTACAATCGAGCGTCGATGCTCCGGATCTATTACACAGTACACAGTGTGGTGCGGCCTACGGGCGAAGCTAATGGTTGCTAACTACAGTTCATAGGCGTACCCCATAAACATTACATGCCGGCATTAGCATAGGACTTTTGTTCTGGTACAGTGGGCCCACCTTTTTCATTTCTTTTGAGTGTAATAACGTGTATGGCCATGCCTCTTAATTTCCCGTCTCGTTCAAACTGTTTCTTCCTGGGGTCGAAGGTATTATGGTATAAGTGCTATATATGTTATTATTCTAATTATTAGTAATTAGGAATAATGATAGTGTATGCCATTTGACTCATTGCCAGTAGTACTTGTCACTGCCCAGTATAAGTAATACTAAACGAACTAAGACGGGAATTGTTGTGTGTGCGTGTCCGTTATTGAGTCTAACCCTAACCCTTTTGATGCGGGTAATATTATTATTATTTGACCCTTTCTCCTTCCAGTCATTAAGGTCTCTAGTGGTCGTCGAGGGAGGGTACTGCTTGCGGGGGGAACGAATCTATTTAGGCATATCAGTCACTAGGTGTGGGAGGGCCCACGGAGGTATTCAGGGAAGTGAGAGCGAGTTGGGGAGTACTGCTGACCGCCCCGGAGAGGCGAGGAAGACCAGAGTACCAAACCAGGTTGGTAAATCCCGGGCCCCATTCACTCCCACTACCGGGTCCCAGTTTGACGCTCCAGGCCCAAAGACGAGGGTGCAGTCAGACGGAGCTCTACTGTGTCCAGCTACCTTGTGACTGCCAGCAACCGTTCCCACAAAGCAGGGATAATCCACCCTGCTACATATATCACATGTCAAAACTACTTTAATAAAAGAAGATTTCCGTTTTTCATTTCTACTCATTCATCCAAAACAAGACAGCAATTCTACTTCTGCATGCACTGGGAGAATTGAGCTCATAGCACAGATTTGGAGTTGATAGAATGGACATTGCTGTTCTTAGGAAATGTTGCACATGGTGGAAATAATGGAAATGAACATTTCTAACATTAACATTTAGTGTATGTTTAAAGTTGATACATTGAGGCATGGTAGAATTTCACTTTATATTACAGCAGTATCCGTTTTTAACATTACAATTAGTGTCTGACACTATAGACACATGTTAAAAGTCAAAGTCAACATTGTCATTTTCCAATTTGTGCAAGACATACAGAAAAATTCAATTACGTGCCCCCCTTCCCACGGTGTATATAGAAAGAGACAATAAACACAAATAGGACACAATATACAACACACAGGACTATGTACAATATAAACAGTGCCTACAATTAAATTAATTAATGAATTAAATAAGAGGTAAAAGAGAACTTAGTGTAAATATTCTTTAATTTGTGTCAACATTATAAAAATCCTATTGTATTCAACAAATTAATTATGATACACCACAATGTGCCCTTTCTATCTATTCTAAATCTATGGCCGCGCGATTCCATGGCTGCGCAGTGCAGACAATAATATATATATATATATAGAATCTACATACGAGGGGGAGGAGACTACATTGGGAGGGGGCGGGGAAAGGGCGAAATATCCTGTTTTTTCAAATCCCAATGTTGACAGCTATGATTTACAGTCCGTTCCTCTGTCTGGCTGCATCTATAACATCATAATCATGTTAGATGTGGGTGTTCCGGCAGAGTTAAAATGAAGAACAACCCGCTGATTAAAAAGAGTTTTGGGGCAAAGCAGCTTTATAGCGGCAGCCATGTTAGTTCCACAATCTTGCACCACAGCCGTTGCTAAGTAACCGTTAGTTCTGTGCCAGGACATCTTTAGCGTGTCAGTCAGTAACACCATGGTGATGTTATGGAGGACGATGTTATTTGCAGTCAACAGAGATCAGAGGAATCTTATTATTATAATCAATATAGCTCTGGAATAAGGCTATTTCCCAAAACACTAAATATCACTCACCGCAGCACATCGGTCATGACATCACAGTGAGAAATCTCCATATACTGCTGCTTGCTACCAGGCTTGGCTTGCTGGGATAAATGATAGGTGCACCCCAAAGTCAGCGTAGAATTTGAACCCTGGAACATACAGTGTGGAGAACTGCCCTGCAGCATCACAGAGACTTTCTAGGAACCATATTTGGTGAGCTGGTCACAGATCAGACTCTAAGCCTTATTGTGATAATGTGGAATGCATTACTCTGGCTATCGAGAAGCAGTGAGTGGATGAAAAGTTATTTCAAGTCAAGCTAGAAAAAAAAGCTTTGAAAACGCATGTCCGAGCACTGTGCACACACATGATGAGCACGCACGCACGCACGCACGCACGCACGCACGCACGCACGCACGCACGCACGCACGCACGCACGCACGCACACACACACACACACACACACACACACACACACACACACACACACACACACACACACACACACACACACACACACACACACACACACACACAATGGTGGTGATCTCATAGCAGCTCAACATGTTCCCTGGTCACAGTTCACTTACAGAAGAGCCAGTCTTACGTAATGATGAATGTGACTAACTATGGGTGGGAGGGACTGGTATGCATCCATCTTGTCATAATTTATCCCCATCCCAGCATGCTTGTGTGTCAGTGGTTTACAGACGCCTCTTCCCCATTAAATCTACTAAAGCATAATTCACACTCATTTAAATGATTTAAAAAAATACATATTTGGTAAACACTTTGGTTTGGTCACATCTATGGCATTGTATGACTGGGATGAGAGACAAGGCAGTCAAGTGTCTAGACGGTTTGGATGCACCCCTTGCCATCCACTGCGGAGTCTTTGTCAGTATCACCATGGAGATGAGAGCAAACAAAGGCAAGGTATTTCTGTAGTCGAGTGATTCCCATCTCTGATGCTCTGATTTCAGGCCTCAAGCCAGAAGCAGACCAGGGGGCTTTGGGGTGTCCTTAATGCTACAGCGAATAGCTAGTGCAATAAATACTATAACACAATACTATTAGGAGTCTGATACAAATACATACAGTATCTGTGTGTGTGTGTGTGTGTGTGTGTGTGTGTGTGTGTGTGTGTGTGTGTGTGTGTGTGTGTGTGTGTGTGTGTGTGTGTGTGTGTGTGTGTGTGTGCGTGCGTGCGTGCGTGCGTGCGTGCGTGCGTGCGTGCGTGCGTGCGTGCGTGCGTGTGTGTGTGTGTGTGTGTGTGTGTGTGTGTGTGTGTGTGTCTGGCTATGCTCCTTGCACTTGATGAGAGAGTTGTCTCCCGCGTAGGGCAGCCATGATGCAGCAGATGGCTCAGCATATTTCTATCCTCTATGGGCATTCTGACACAACAGGCCTCTCCTCTGCTCCCCACAGGGAGACCTAATTGTTTACACAAACAGGTTTGTCACTAAGCAGCCACTACTTTATACAGATGGCGTTTAAGACAATAGACAGACTGACTGACAGGCAGACAGACAGAAACACACACAGATACAGGCAGACAGGCAAACACACACACACACACACACACACACACACACACACACACACACACACACACACGCACACACACACACACACACACACACACACACACACACACACACACACACACACACACACTCCCACCCCCTCTACGACGAACGAGCTGGTCAAGATGAGAAGCACGTTCAGCCGCAGACTCATACCCCCCCGACACTCAACTAACCGCCTCGGACAGTCCTTCATACCAGCGGCCATCAGGCTCCACAACAGCGGGCAGGGACTGCTGCCAGACATCCAACTAGAACTAATAGGAAGCTAAAAAGGACAATAACACTGCCTTATGCATACTGCACCTTATGTGAATACTGTGATACTGTGAATACTGTATATTTCATTTCAGTTAGTTAGATAGTAAATTATAACACTACCTTATGCATACTGCACCTTATGTGATACTGTGAATACTGTATATTTCAGTTAGTTAGATAGTAAATTATATTGACTTATTTGTTTACACTGGTTGTGTTGTTTTTACTACCTGTACCCCCCCCCCCCCCCCCCTCCTCCCCACCCCCCATGCTGCTATGATGCCTGAATTTCCCCAAGGGGATCAATAAAGGAATATCTTATCTTATCTTACACACACACACACAGAGAGTTTTGAAAGAGTACTACATTTTGCAGACATCATTGCATAATAAAAATCTGGCTTGAATATAGAGCGAGAGCAGAAAGAGGATGAATGGGGTGTGAGGGGCAGAGCGGAGGGAAGCAGGAAGCAGCTTGGTGAAGGCCCTGATGGGCGATGTCATAGAAACAACCTTTGACCCAGAACACAGCAGACAGTAACCAAGCTACATTGCCGACTACATGACGGGACTTGCAAATGGGATCAGGATCAGGAAATCAGGGGGGAAAAAAGAATTCTGAGCAATGTGTTAGTACCGAAATATGAAATCAGAATTGTTGTATTTTTTAAATGGTAACAATACGGTTTGAAATGAACACATGAAAGGCCTAATTGTGGGACTGTGTGATATAGGTCAGCATAATTACCAGAGCCAACCCAGTAACTCTGAAATTCATATCCTAATAGTAACTCTGTCTATTCAGCTGGGAGGTTTTGCTACTTCCTGCACAGGGTGTAGACCAGAGTTCTTTAGTGTGTCCTTTGGTGCACTGGTTCTCAGAGTGAGGTCATTGTGGGAGTAATTCCAGCTAAATGGGTAATAGTTGAATTCCACTAATATTGTATTCACTAGAAGTTAGAGTCATATATTCTGTTGCATATTAATTTGGGGTCCTTCACAAGAAAAGGTTTGAGAACCACTGTTTTATTGGACTGAACAGAGGGGCTCAAGGAGCACCTGTGTGACCTGTTGCCTAAAATAACCTCTCAAGCCAATAGCCAGACATCTGCATACAGAACCACACACATACAGAAACACACACACACAGATAATATAAACACACATGCACTTGCACATGCGCACAGACACACCGCACATGCATGTCATACACACACACACACACACACACACACACACACACACACACACACACACACACACACACACACACACACACACACACACACACACACACACACACACACACACACACACACACACACACACACTCACGCACACACACACTGCACACACAACACAGACTCACGCACACAAACATGCAGCTGCTGGTCTGGGATTTGCTGACTGTTCAATGTAAAAGCAGATGGCTCTTCAGATGGTCGTTAAACAATGAATGGAAGGTGTGTGTGTGTGTGTGGGGATTTAAGGATTTATGTGTGTGTGTGTGTGTGTGTGTGTGTGTGTGTGTGTGTGTGTGTGTGTGTGTGTGTGTGTGTGTGTGTGTGTGTGTGTGTGTGTGTGTGTGTGTGTGTGTGTGTGTGTGTGTGTGTGTGTGTGTGTGTTAGGAGCAAAGAGTCTATAACATATAACATGCAGACGGACCACAGACGGTGCGACATTTAGAATAATTGGCTTCCTGTTAAGTCTGTCATTGCTCCACAGTATTAATAATTACTCAAAGAGTGAAGGAGAGGTGCCAGTCCAGCCCCAGTATGTCGTTATACTGTAGCATAATTGACCATCATACACCAGTTGGTAAAAGCTTACTTTCAGGGACACAAATATTGCAGATGCTGGGCACCTGTTTGATAGAGAATATATTTTGTGTGAGTCCCGTGGTTCAGACCCCTCAATTCTCCTTTCATCCCTTTTCACATGATGAAGTATTAGAGACTCTCCAATCCATAGATCCCAGGACCTCTAGTGGTGAGGATAATTTGCATTATTTTATTTTCTAAAACTGGCCTTTAATTGCAGAGCAATTGACACATACTTTTAATCTTTCTATCTCAACTGGAAGATGTCCTTGTGTCTGGAAATCTGCCCATGTGATCCTGTTGCATAAAGGTGGCGTTAATGCTCAATGGTCTCTAACTACCTCAAGACCCATACGCTCTGCATCTTCTGGCCGCCTCAGACCCACTCCTAACCGAGCTCCTGGGGGGTCATCAAAGCGAAGCAGGCTGTCCTCTCTGTCCTCGCTCCACAATTGTGGAACGAACTACCCACCACAGTCAGGACAGCTGCAACCCGGCGTCGACTTAAAACACACCTCTTCAAACAATATCTGAAATACAAAATAATAACAATAAAAACGAACCTTCTTACTGTCTTTTTACTATTATGTACCCTACTACTAAGCTACTTATAATACTACCTACCATATGTCTATAATACTATGCACTCAGAGTGTAACACTCAAGCTCGATATTATTATAATTTTTTTTTAATTATCTTTTCCCCCTTCTTTTTCCGTTTTTTCTCTCCTCCCAATGTTAGTCGTTATGCCAATTCCCAATCCCCTTCCTGGTCGTTGCGCACTCTACCCCCTACCGTCGGTCTGGGAGGGCGGAGACTATCACATGCTTCCTCCGACACATGTGTACCCAGCCCACCACTTCTTTTCACCTGGCTGCGCGGACTTTCACTGGGAGGTCACACTACCTCTTCTAGATCCTTCCCTTGCTGTGCAGGCGCCCCGACCGAACTGTAGGAGTCGCTGTTTACAACGACCAGGACCCACCATCGCCGGGTTTCCCACCCGCTAACACCGCCAATTGTGTTAGTATGGACGGTCGGCCAACCCGGAAGCACCACAGCTGGATTCGATCCCACTGTCTCTGTGGTGGTAGGCAGGCGCTTAGTCCGCTGCACTACCCGTGCCCCAAGCTCGATATATATATATTTTTTAATCCTCTTTTTCTCCGCATGATTTTTCTATTTTTCTCCCCATCGCGTTGTGGGGAATTGTGCCAATTCCCCCCCTCCCCTACCTGGTTGTTGTGCGCATGTTCCTCCTACTGGTCGGTACAAGGGAACCCTGAAGTCCACCACATGCTTCCTCCGACACATGTGGAGACAGCCAGTGGCTCTCTTCTCACCTGGCAGCGAGGACTCTCATTGGTGAAGCGTAACGCGTGGGAGGTCACGCTGCCTTCACCATTTCCTGCCTTTCACTGAGCAGGCGCCCAGACCTGACCTGTAGGCGTCGCTGTCCACAATGCCAGATTACCACCCACGACTTCCCTCCCCCATACCTCAGCCAAACGAGTTAGTATGACGACCGGCCCAAGCCGCAGGGCAATGCTGACTCCGGGAGTCGAGACCGTAGCCTCTTGCATTGGTGACGAGCGCAATCTCCGCTACGCCACCCGACCGCCCAGCAAGCTTGATATTATTTGACAAATAATGCCAATGACCCTTAGCTGCCAGAGATGTACCCTCCTGGTGACTTGTTGTTCACAATCTGTAAGTCGCTTTGGATAAAAGCGTCAGCTAAATGACTAAATGTAAATGTAAAAGTGGTGTTAGAGATGATTTAAATAATTACTGTCCTATCTCCAAGTTACCCAGCTTAGCGAAAGTCTTTAGTGAATAATACATTTACGTCTTTTCTCTCAAATCACTCTGTACTAAGCCCACACCAATCTGGGTTCAGAGCCAACCATAGCACATTATCTCTCACTAATGTGTTACTAATGACACAATATTGGCTTTAGACAAGAAGAAACACTGTGCTGCCCTCTATATTGATCTGTCAAAAGCTTTTATTTTTTATCTACTTTTTTTCTCCTCCATTTTTCTGTATTTTTCTCCCATCCCAATTTAGTCGTTATGCCAATTCCCCCCTCCCCTTCCTGGCCGTTGTGCGCATTTGCCCCCCACTTGCCGGTCTAGGGAGCCCTGAAGTCTATCACATGCGTCCTACGATACATGTGGAGACAGCCACCAGCCTCTTTTCCACCTGACAGCGAGGACTCTCACTTGGGAAGTGTAACGCGTGGGAGGATCACACTACCTTCCCCAGTTCCCTCCCTCGCTGTGCAGGTGCCTTGACCGACCTGTAGGAGTCACTGTTTACAACGACCAGGATACAACCCACCGGCTTCCCACCCGCTGACACTGCCAATTGTGTCAGTATGACGACCGGCCAAGCCGGAGGCACCGCTGACAGCCGGATTCGATACCAGTGTCTCTGCGGTGGTAGACAGACGCTTAGTCCGCTGTGCTACCCGGCCGCCCTGTCAAAAGCTTTTGATACAGTCGATCACCATTTACTTAAAAATATTTTTGCTACTATTGGTTTGGATAGTGATTGTCAAGATGATCTGTCAGGGTGTAAAGTTGGGTTATGCCCAATCTGGGCTATGCCCTTTTTATCAATAACTAAAGGTGTGCATCTTTGCTGAATGATTATCAAGCCCATCTGTATGCAGATGATACTGTTGTATATTTTATTGCTGACTCTGTACAACTGGCCATTGAGAACTTACAACTTTCCTTTATTTCCCCCCAAGGAGCTCTTATTAAACTTAAATTTGGCGGCACGGTGGTGTAGTGGTTAACACTGTCGCCTCACAGCTAGAAGGTCCTGGGTTCGATTCCCACTTGGGGACCAGGTTGCCGCATTGCTAGGTACCGAGTTGGGGTATCTCCCGGGCATTACTGTGTGGAGTTTGCATTTTCTCCCTGTGCTCGCAAGGGTGTCCCCTCCCAATAAGATAAACCCAATGGAAAAACATGCAGAACAGATCGATAACGCTGTCACTTCCCTGACGAAGACAGACAGGAGCACTTGGATTGGTCCCCGGGCGCGGCCCACGCTGCAGCCCATGTCTGCTCCCGGCTGCCCTTGGGGGGGAAGGATGACAGAATGGGAAAAGTGCACAGAGACATTTCATCGGCGACTCAGTGCATGTGTGTGTGTGTGTTCCTGTGGGTCGCCCATCTCGCATGTGTGTGTGTTAATCTGCATGATGATAGTAAAACTAAATTTATGCTGTTTTCTAGAGCCAGAAATATTGAATATGATGGTCTACCATAAGTGGTTCTAGCATCGAGAGAGTCACTGAATATAAATATCTTGGTGTGTGGCTTGATGATAAATGTACATTAAAATCTCATGTGGACAACCAAGTTGTGACAGGAAATTGGTTTCCTATACAGAAACAGAACCATCTTTCCTTTGATTAGTAGGAAGAGAATTGTCAAAGCAGTTTTCTTATCAGTCTTGGACTATGGTATGTAATTGTAAATGTAATTTATAGGCATGCTGTGGCATCAACCCTTAAATCCTTGGAATCTGTCTATCACTCTGCACTCAGATTCATCACTAATGATAGATATGATAGACACTCATCACTGTGTCCTTTATGAAAAAGTTAGTTGGTCCTCGCTGATGGAGAGGCACAACCAGCTCTGGTATGTGTTGTTTTTTCAGGCTCTTATTGGTAAGCTACCTCCTTATACTACATCATTATTGGTAAGCTACCTCCTTATACTACATCATTATTGGAATGGATTCTTGGAACGTATGGAATCCATTCTAGTGACTGGTTGGTCCATAACCCATTCTCCGCTATTCACGTGTTAAGGCGGGTTTCTCCGCCATGCGTTGTCTGCCAATAACTCCGTAAGGCGTTTTTTAGATCAATATTTCATATTTTCGTCATGGTATTCATATTTCACCCACGGAGTCTTGGGTGATGCTGTCTGATCCATTACAACTCTGCAACGCTTCAATACCGCCACCTGGTGGCCGATCGGCAAGTTGCCAAACCGGAAGTTGCCCAAACCGGAAGTGGTCCGTCCCCTATTTTCGTCCGGCCACTCGCTTATCGTCCCAGGGCTCAATACAGACACCGTCGATATGGATATTTGCCATAACTCAATAATCAACATGATTTGGACGTGTATTAGTAATATACAAACCGGAAATGGATCGCATCGATCAACATCCCATAATTGGGATCTGTTTGCTCCACTCTCATCGCCCAACGGTACGAGGAGACTGGGGTGAGTTTCAGCGTTTTTCTTTACCATTTTCGATACAAACTGCTCTGATCAATATATCACCCATACTACATAAATCATTTAACGTCGGTCATTGAATTATAAACGACCCCCCCCCCCCCCCCCCCCCCCCCCACAGATGACCAGTCATGACGTTTAGGACCATGTACAGTTTAAATTTTTAATATAACGTTGATCGGTATCAAACTGCATTTGATCATCTAATATATGCATTTATGCCTATATCTCACGTTCTATGAAATACTGCAGAAAACGATAAAAACATATTTATACTCTAGACGGTATTTTAGTATGAATGTGTGAATGAAAAAGTAAAACGTTCCTACATCCTGAACGATAGATAATTGATGTTGAATGGGCCATAGTAATGTCAATTTAGCAATACAATTAAAAAAGTTATAGCCCTGCAAAGAAGGTGAACATCTCCATAGACAAATAGCGCTGGCAGAGGATGGTTTAGGATGGATATAAGCCCGGCAGAGAATGGGTTAAGGTTCCCAGAGTTTGCGCTGTTATGATGCTCATATAGCTCATGGAATAAACTCCAACAGTCCTTAAAGCTTGAGATTCCCCCCTCTGTTGCGGAGTTTAAAACCTTGATCTCCAACCTTTGTCAATCAAGTTGTACGTGTTTGAATTGATTTGTTATCCTTGTTTTTTGTCTCATCTTGTTGTCTTATTGTTATGATTTTATATGGTGTGTATTTTTATATGCTTTTTTTGCTCATTGCTGTCTCGATGTGACTGTAAATGAGGGAAACCTCAGTTGCCTTTCGAGTTTAAATAAAGGTTTGAAATTAAATGAAATTAAATGCTGCCTCATTTATGAATTTGTATTCTGTTTTTGAACAATTTCAGCCTGGTTTCAGGGCTTTGCATAGCACTGAAACAGCACTTTTAAAAGTCACTAATGATCTTTTATTAAATGCTGACTCTGGTGACTGCTCAATTGTATTCCTTTTAGACCTCAGTGCAGCATTTGACACTGTCGATCATTTTATTTTAATTGAAAGGCTGAAAAACCTGGTTGGCATAAATGAGGTAGCTTTAGAGTGGCTTCGCTCATATCTAATGTACAGACGTTTCTCCAAGGTAATTGGGGAGGCCTCTTCATCACGGGCTCCTTTCAAGTGCGGAGTTACTCAAGGATCAATTCTGGGTGCCCTACTGTTGACCATATATATGTTGCCAATTGGCAACATTATTCGGAACCATGGCATCCAGTTCCACAGTTATGCTGACGACACACAGCTATATATCCCCTTAAAACCTGGTGTCGCAGGAAACGTATACCGTCTACTGGCTTGTCTCTCCGACATCAAGGAATGGATGTCACAGAATTTCCTGCAACTGAATGAAGCTAAATCTGGAATAATTATATTCTTCCCCCCAAATTCCACCCACCCCTTCCTTTCAGAACTTGGCACCTTAGCCTCTAATGTCTCACACTCAGCCCACAACGTGGGCGTATTCTTTGACCCAGACATATCCTTCAACACCCATCAAGTTACTAAAGTAGTCCAGTCCTGCTTCTACCAGATCAGGAACATCGCCAAAATAAAATCATTTTTGTCCTCTGCAGACCTTGAAACGGTCATACATGCTTTTATTTCTTCGCGATTAGATAACTCCCTCTATTCAGGCATCAACAAAAAAGCCATATCACATCTCCAGATGGTGCAGAACTCTGCGGCACGACTTCTCACCAACACAAGGAAACGTGACCATAATATAATACCCATCCTGGCTGCTTTACACTGGCTGCCTGTGAGCTGCAGAATTGATTTTAAGATTTGATTGATTACTTTTAAAGCCCTACATGGACTGGCCCCCGGCTACATTGTGGATTTGTTGGAACCCCATGTTCCGGAACGCTGCCTCAGATCCGCGGGTAAGGCCCTCCTGGTTCCTTATAAAACTAGCCTGCATGGTCACCCGGGGGGACCAGGCTTTTGCGGCCCGGGCACCCATGCTCTGGAACGCCTTTCCCTTGGATCTTAGGCTAGCAGAGTCAGTGTCCTCTTTTAAGTCACTTTTAAAGACACATCTGTTTTTTAAATGTTTTTCCTAATGTTATGGGTCTAGGTCAGCTCTGATTGCATAAGCTGTTTTATCAATCAGCCTACAAATCCAGTTTGAAAGGTTTTTTGTCTCTTTTTCTCTTGTTTTATTTTCTATTTGATTTTTTCGCCTTTCCTGATGTTCGCTGGTTGCTGCTTTTAACATGTCTGTAAAGCACTTTGTAACTTTGTTTGGAAAAGCGCTATACAAATATTCATTATCGTATCATATATTCAAATGCATTCATTCATTCATAATGGTGTTGCCATACTTCTGAACCATGTCCCAGAGGCTGTGTGAGGATTGTTGAGAGTCTTCTTTAAAATGACAAAGTGGAAGTTAAAGGAGAAACAATGACAAATAATGATAACTGATGTTGTTATCCCTCTGCCTTATGAAACCCAACAGTGAAAGCAAAGTCAGCATGTGAGGATTTGAGTGCCGCAATTATTTCCATTCCTCAATTTCACTTACAGAGTAGAATCCCTCTCAAAACCTCAATATGGTGACACGTCACTCATTTCATAATAATAACAACACTCAGCCCTGCCATCCTTCCCCAACAGAGGCCTTGCACGGACTGTTTGTTGTAGTTCTCTGTCTTCCAACATGACCGCCTGTAAAATAGCAAGCGTTGTTTTGTACACAGCAATGGAAGACATTCCGGTTGCTATGTGTTGATACATGAGAAATACTGTATTTCTCAACAACAACAAAAACATAATAATTTGGTGTCTCATTTGACTGGATCTCATAAACAAGTCACAGTAGAACAGTATATCATCCTTTCCAGTGTCTTTGCCATTGCACAGAAATTAGGCATTTTTGTTTTGAAAGTGGTTACCAATGGTTACAGGCAGCGAGCCAGCCACACAGGAAGAGAGAGAATCACATAAACATTCAGTGCAATGGCCTCCATTATTTTATTTAGGCCGTCAGATTAGTTGCTTGGTCCAGAGATTGACTATCTCCTACTGTGAATGAGAGGGCTATAATCACAATACGCCCATCTGTCAGAGTGGGCCGCCATGTGTCACGCAGGATGAGTGCGTACTGTAGGCCTATGTCACTTCCTGTCACACTGGGGAGCTTAATGTAGTGACTAATCTAGTCTCATGAGTGTCTTGATATCATATAGATTTGGCTAACTTGTTACAGAATCCTGTTTTGCTTCAAAACTGTTTTCTGTTTGCCAGAAAACTAAAAATATGTAGTGTCTCCACCTGCTGTTATGTGTAAAAAGACACAATGTAACTTAAACCTGTCTTTGCAGAGTAGGATGAGGAGGAGGAGGAGGAGGAATGGGTGCGTTTTCAATGTAAGTGAACAGCCTCCATGTATTCAGTGTGGCAGCTTGCATCATTTCCTGCAGCACAGGGGCCACAGCAGCACACATCCCTCCCACGGCACGACTCCTCTTCCAGACGCGCACGCACGCACACACACACACACACACACACACACACACACACACACACACACACACACACACACACACACACACACACACACACACACACGCACACACACACACACACACACACACACACACACAGGCTCCCTTTTAATTGTTAGCACATTCACAAAGGCAGAGGGAAATGCTTGTGTGTGTGTGTGTGACAGTTTCTAAAGAGCTTCTAAGTGCCTGGAGGACTCAGTGACACTCTGCATGGAGCTTTTACAAGGCATCCGTCCATGACAACCCACACTTTTTAAGGAGTAGAAGAACCCTGGCCTATACGTCCAGTCAGACTTAAAGATCCTGTCTGGGTGTCTGAAAGTGGGTGTTGATGAGACAGGAAACGGGGTGGTGGTGGTATAGAAGGTCATTGATGACCAGATCTCATGGGAGAATCTCCAAGGTCTTGTATACAGAGTAAGCAAGTGCCAACCAAAGTATAGGGTACTATTAACACACACACGTAGGCTTTTCAACTTCGAAGATCATGGCAGCTTTCCTGCATTTGATCTTGAATAATTGCTCCCGATAAATAATAGGTATTTGATGACACATAACAGAAACGACTGAACATAATTGTGTGGCGCAGAGGAGCAAAATAAACATGATGTAATCCAATTTGCAGCTTACAGTTTCGATGTCACGCACGTCAACACCGATGGGATGTTTACAGTCAGGCATCTATAAAGGAAAGTCTGTTGGGTCCTCGGTGTAGGTGGTCCACTTAACTTTCCCTGATCTCTTCAGTGTAGTTTACACTCCACAGATACCAACCATACATATATTACACCTCACGCACGCACGCACGCACACACACACACACACACACACACACACACACACACACACACACACACACACACACACACACACACACACACACGCATATACAAACCATAGTGGGAACAAATAGAAACTCATTGGAAACACACACAAAATATGTGCTTGATCAAAATGCGTGGCAAGATCCCTCAAAAACGAAACTGTGTTCAGCGGTAAAGCGTTCTCACTGTGCTTTTGTTTGACTTCTGACTGAGACCAATACGTGAACATGCCATCCCACAACCCTAAAGAAACAATTGTAGGTGAACCCAACTGATACAACTATAGAGAGATAAGAAAGATCATCTTTCAAAACACAAAGTTTGTATATTAAACAACATTCCGCAGACAAGGCGTATCAGGTGGCCTAACGGTTGCCACATGAATATGGGTGTATGTGTGCATGCATTTTTTTGCACGTCTTCATGTGTGTGTGTGTGCCTGTGTGCATCTGTTCATGTGTGTCTCTGAGTTCCAGAAGAAGAAAAAAAGCGCTAATGAGGCGAATTGAGTTAATCAAGTATATGTTTGTGTGCGGCTGTTTATTTCTATGCACACATACATCCGTGTTTGTAGCAACTCGGCCCACAGCTGTGCCTGGCAGTAAATACACCTAATGCACATCATTAGCACATCAGTTTACTACCAAGCCAACACAGTACATCCAGTATGTTTTGGGAGTTACTGGAGCTGCTCTCTAACACAGTTCATATTGAGAACCTGCGTGTGTCACATAGTACGAGCCCTTTCAAACAGGACTGTGCAAGCAGTGAGCACAGATTTCAATACTCAATCTATTGCCTTCACTGTCTACAACTGCCTTACACTGTAATCATAACTACCTACATCAACCTAACTATAGTCTACACATATGACACTGTATGATAGCTATGTATATTAATCTATATCTGTATGAATATATCTGCATATACTCCTGTTTAAATACCTGTATACATACCCACTCTGTGCACTGTACTGTCTATACTATATATATACACTATACAATATATATATATATATATATATATATATATATATATCCCATACAGGGGTGTAAAGTACTTGAGTAATTGTACTTTGTTACAATACTTACTGTTTTTGGGGATTTGTACTTTACTCAACTATTATTGGGTTTGTATACTTGTACTTTTACTATTACATTTCAGAGAAAAAAAACATACTTTTTACTCCTTACATTTAAAATGCAGACCTACAAAGTACAAAGTACAAATCTTGCAGGTCCAACTATTTTAATTAGTATATTTGTTTCTCTGGCAGAACTACCATTAACGTTATTAATCCTGCGGCCGCACTTTATTTAACAGCCAATCAAATCCCCATCAATGGAAAATGAACCCGCCCATACCCATGCTGATTGGTCCTTGTGCAAGACTAGAAAGCGTGGATCTTTGATTAAACACCTGCTATCAGAAGAATAGACAGTCAGAAAAAAAGTTTTTACTTTTACTTTTTAGTACTTAAGTACATTTAAAAGTAGAAACTTTTTGACTTTTACTCAAGTGTGTTTTTAAGCCAGATACTCTGACTTTTACTTGAGTACGATTTAGAGACGGTACCCATACTTTCCCTTAAGTATCATTTCTGGGTACTTTTTATACCCCATACCTACTCTTAGTTATACTACTGGCCAGTATGGCCTATTACCATAGCATAACACACTGTACATAATAATACTATACATATATATCTAATTACCACATTTACTCAGTAGCTACGTTATACAGTATATATTCCATTTAATCACTTGTTACACTGTATATTGCAATGCACTTTACTGTTACCTTGCACTCTAGAAGCCAACTTATATTCATTGTACTGTACTGCACAAAATGTTTATCTAATCTAATCGTGCCTTAAAAAGGCAGAATCTATAATTCCCTCAAACAGCGACCTCTGGGCAAAATAACCCCTCTGACGAGTTTAGTAACTTTAAAATTTCTCCAGACCTCTCTTATAGTCTAAGGTGTGGCCAGCAGTAGCAACCCCTCCTCTATACCCACTCAACTCCAGTCCATACACATCAGACCAAAACTAAAACATTTAAATATGCAATACCAAGAGGGGTTCTTTTGCCTATTCATTTCTAAATCATTAATGATCCTAGCAACACCACCCGTGTTTATGGTGTCAATAGTCCTGTTTTGTTGAGAGGGGAACTGATGAGATTAAAAGCTGAGGAACGCCTGAGTAAACAAATTACAGGGGAAGGCAACAAGCTCCATTAAAGGGAATTGTTTGAATCCACCCCCAGTACAATAGACCAGTCCACCCCCATCCCCACCCTGCGCAACACAATGGAACAGCTCAGGGCTTTAAAGCCTGCCAGCAAAATGAAGCAGGTCTGATGAGCCACACATTTAAATCAAACTCAATGTGATTCCACTGTAACTTTCACTGGTAAATTGGTCACAGGAAATACATCTGAGACATAACAGTCAGCGTGTTATGAGAGTTTCTGAGAATGCCGAACAAAAGGGCAATATTCCCCTCTGAATGCAAGACGTATCTGATAGCCTATATCAGACCTGGGCATTGTATCCGGCCCGCGGGATGATTCTGACCGGCCCGCGAAAGATTACATGATAATAAAAAATAAATAAAAATAAAAATAAAAAAATATATATATATTTTTTTTTTTACTTTTTTCTTTTCATGTCAACGTTCACACGCACAATATACGCTTAGGAGACATGCTCAGAAGATGTTGGTTCTCTTTGGATCCACCTACATTATGTGAACAGACATTCTCAGTCATGACGTTTACCAAGTCCAGGTACAGATCCTCTCTCACTGATGAACATCTGGCAGCTGTGCTTCACATCTCCACCTCAGACATGCAACCTGACTTTGATGGACTTGTTAAAGCTCAACAGAGACTGGATTTCTCACACTGAATGAAAAAAAAGAACTGAAGAACACCAAAATGTGGAAATATAACAAGTGAAATGGGACACTTGATATTTTTTTTTCTTTTTTTTGCACAGTTCTGAAAACATTAAATGTATAATATAGGCATGTAAAGTAAAAAAGGCTACAAAACTGGGACACTTTTCTTTACACAGTTCAGTGACATGTCTTGTTTATTTTTGCTATAAGATAATGTGATGTCTTTAGAAAGCTAAGAAAATCCTTGTTTCAATAGTATATGAAACTCAACATTTTGGAAATAAATTCTATTTGAATAAATGATATTTTTGAAAGCTAACCTCACCTTTTAATTGCCAAATAATAACATACACTCTTACCAGGGGTCAAAACAATGCCATTTACTGCTTTTTATATAGAAATAAAATGTATATTATGCATAATTGAGTTTGGAATTTTGGCCCGGCCCCCCAACATATTTTCAGTTGCTCATTCGGCCCCCTGGGAAAAATAATTGCCCACCCCTGGCCTATATGATATCAGCAAGATCAAAGGGTAAATGCAGGAATGAGTGTGTTTGTATGTACCGTTTCAGTACAAAATTACCACAGGCTTTCAAGTCAGAGTAGAGCAATGTTGATTGAATTCTGCCACTCACGACTGTCCACTACTACTACTTTATTACTTTGTTCTATTATTATTACTACCTATCCTATCTGTACCCCCCCCCCCCCCATGACACTTGAATTTCTACCAGGGGGTTAATAAAGGAGCACTTGACTTGAATAATCAATAACTCCTCTGAAACAACTTTCAAAATATCTTGTCTTGTTTTTAATCAACTAACATAAATATTCAGCATACCTTACATTCCAAGGATTTTTTTTTATATGCTTTGGCAACAACCAGTAACTTTTGATACCAAGGATTTCAGAAGAGTTTAGGGACCCATTTCAACCTTCCTGTGACCCAGCATGGTCCCCATCCACTGCCCGTTTAACACATGACCACAGGTGAGGCTGACAGCAGTCGACTCTGGTGTGTGCTGTGCATCTGCTACTGAAGCACAGGGACAGCTGTACGCAAGGCCTCTGACACGTGTCTAACTCATCACCTCCCCGTTGCGCCAACATCAATGGCGTTGTCTCAATACTCTGCATTCTCTACTCGTTCACTTTCTTCGCTCACTTCTGATAACAAGGGGGAGGTGCCGGGCCGGTAGATTTCCTCTGGGCGCGTCCCCTTCCCATTCTCTCCTACCTGGAGCAGTAGTGCACATAAGGAAATGAAGCTGCAATTGAAAACAATTGAGATCCAGTCCATGAGGCTTCATAGTTTGCATGCAAGGCAAATAAGACTCATTACTTTTTAACGCTCGCCACAAAATGAGGGCATGGTAATTTGTATGACGAGTGAGGCCTAAGTTTAAACCATTGCTAAGGTATGTAGGACTGTTTGAATTGATAACGAGCCTGCCGCATTTAATCTTGGCTACCTCAGTTTCACTACCTGTCCTTCATACTGCACTGAGTCACATGAATGGTGCCGCTTGCAGTGCGGCGACAGGTCAAACTCCAAATCAACAGTGGCAGAGCAAACACCACATGAGCCAACAGGGCCATTTCCCCCCCAGCGAGATAGGGAGGGCGGGCCCATTCCACCACCACACTGACCAGAGAGATAGGGAGAGCAGCATTCCTTCACATAAAAGTCATGGCTTGTTAATGTTACTATTTTGAACACTGACATAGTAACTAATATTCACCAATATCTTTGATCAAAGAGGATGTTTTTTAAACAATATATATATGACCAGCAATATACTAATCTATGAATGAGAGCAAATGAGGATCCTGACACTGGGTGATTGTCAAACAATTACTATGACAACCATTTTCTCCCTTGAGCATTTCCTGATATTTCACATGGTGATGTCACTGCATACCCACATTTCACTTCTCTTTCCTTCCGAGCTGTAGAATGTGGAGTGAAACGTCCCCAGACGCTGATCTGAAGGACAAACTTGCGTTTTCCTTTCTCATGGCTTGCAAAGGGTAAGTTGATCCGATATCTGTGCCTACGGGGCAACTTGTATACCCAGGGCAGGCTGCCAGGGCTAGTCTTTTGTGAGCCTGTCACCCTAACCCTACTGGTCACACAAGCATGACATCACTCTCACATCCCGAGCCAAACAAGTTATCTCGCACCCAAATTCACTGCACATGCCAACAGATTTGCAATTAAATTGTAGTGTTTTGTGGTAACATTGTTGCAAACAGCAGTTTATGTCTATCAGGGTAAATACTAGTTATCATCAAATCAGACCCGGCCCAAGCCTTTATGGAGCCCTAAGCATCATTTGATTTGGGGGTATTCCGCCACCGCCAATACTATTGACTATTGTCAATACTTGGATCATTCGTACACCTACAGCTTGTTTTGTATTTTCTTGTGAGCCTCGTTTTGCTTGTATCCTGGCTGTGGTCTTTTACTTTGTAAAGCTGTATAATTGTATTGATTTTTGTCTAATAATAAAAAATAATATATTGGCTAGCCAACCCGTTTTTGTATGATTACCATTGAAATAATATATAAGAAAAAAAAGAAACATTTCAATCTCTCTTGTGGGGTCCTTCAATCGGGGGGGGGGGGCTCAAGGCCAGTCCTGCATCAAATAAATCTTGTCCTGCATCAAATAAATCTTGAGCGTGTAAAATGTTCAAGGAACGTTTCCTTTTTACACAAGAATATTTTAAACATTTTACTGTTGTGGGAAAAAATTTGTAAAGTGTACAGTACATGGGTGTATACTTATAAGAGAATAAACCCTTCCATGAACAGTCCCATACAGACATTTGAAGGTATTCGAGATTACCCATCCCATCTATAACTTACTATGGATTGTTCCACTTTACCCTGTCAAAAAGGTTTTGATTGTACAATACATTATATGAGAACCATGGCCAGGCTTTACTTAACTTTCCTTTGCTTAAACAGATCTAGGTGACACACTAAAACCTCAGGCAAAAGTAGGCGTATACCTGCCAATCACAACCTCGAAACCAGAGATGTCATAATTTATTCACAGCCTATGACTCACACGTACGTAGAAGAGCAGAGGAAACAGGCTTAAACAGAATTCACAGTTGATTCTAAAAGGGTTCTCTTTCGACCATTTTATCGCCCAAAAAAAAAAATCTCACTTCCTCTTTAACTCGCTGTAGTACTTATTAGGTCGAGTTGTCTCCCGACGAGCACCGGTGGCTATGAACGCTTAATGAAAAAGCCCCCCTCTCCGTATTGATCTGGATATATCTTTTTATTATTTCATCAGCATAGCAAAAAAAGAACAAATAAAAACAAATGATTTTCTTTTCTCTCTTTTTTTAACACAAAGTAGATTTGCCGGTCTGCATGACGTTAGCTGTACAAGCAGAGGATGGACAAAAAAACAAAAAAAGAAAGCAAGGAAGGTCTGTCAGTTACTGAAGCACCATGAGAGTGGTGGGGGTTGGGGCTTTGGTAAACACTTGTTAGGGTCCAAAAGTCAGTTGGAAAGTGTAAAGTGTGCACTTAAGTCAAAGAGCCCAGCCCAGGCCCTCTTGTTTCCTCACCACCTTGTTGGTAAGCCCCTTGTCATAGTGCAAACTCAGCAGCGAGGACCATCTCTGCCATACTAACTGCCGTGTCTGTTGTGAGCACCTGTAACTGGAGGTCTTCCAAAAAGGCAGCTGAAACTACAAATACTCAACTGTGATGGAAGCTCTTGGAGGGGGGGGGGAAATAAACAGAGGCGATAAGACTAGTAGTAGAAGACTCTGATCCTGAAACAAAACAAAAATATATCCATATCACAGTGTCCGTATATCCAGAATCCACGTGTCTCTCTCTCTCCGTCTCTCCCTCCGGAAAACCTCCCCAAGAAAACATCATGGATGGAATCACTGTACTTGAAGTAGGTACCAACACGGTTCCACGATCATCTCCGCATTTTGGGTACAATCAACAATGAAAACAGTACTTCTGTGAGGTCCCAACATGTCCATAATACACATTCTTAAAACCCACTGTGGCAGTTATGAACCATGAAAGATGATATGCTGATGTAGGCCATAGTTTCCGGTACAGACATGAACAAAGTTGTGTCCTAAAAAGAGGCCCCTGGACTTTCCCACCCGTTGAATTCAAACTTGGGTAATGATTTGAGAATACTATGTGAAAAAAAACTGAATGAGGGGCAGTTTCGGTATTGACTGCCAAAAATATAAACGCAAGCCCTAACCCACAGTCCCCTAAAAGAAATTATACAAGAAAAGAGGAAAAAGACAACAGAATCTGTATTAAGAGCTCAACATATGTTATGAAGTATTCACAGTATTGATTATACAGAATGTGAGTGGAATACTAGAGCCAAAGCAAACAAAAAGAAAGCCTGACAAAGCAGTTGTCTCGTTTCAAAAGAAAATCTGGGTTATAGGGAAATCATTATCAAAAAGGAAAAAAGGGAATATAATCACACTTCTCTTAGATATATACTCATTAGAGAAGTCATGTTATTGATTTTAATTGCTTGAGCTTGCTGTTTTTCCCTCTCTCTCTCTCTGGTGTTTGTAGCCTACAAAATAGTCCAGGCAGACGTCGGTGGCGAAACATTAAGATTTGTAATTTGAGGTAAGCCAAGTCAGGCCCTCAAATAGTCCATCTCCTGTTGTCGCACACGAGGGCTGAACGTACCAATTCCTATCCCTGATCCGCGTCAGGCCCAGCTTCTCCTGGATCTCGTGGGGTTTCATGGCGTCCGGGAGGTCCTGCTTGTTGGCGAAGATGAGGATGATGGCGTCCCTCATCTCCCGGTCGTTGATGATCCGGTGGAGCTCCTGTCTGGCCTCGTCTATCCTGTCCCTGTCCGCACAGTCCACCACGAAGATGAGGCCCTGTGTGCCCGTGTAATAGTGCCTCCACAGCGGCCGGATCTTGTCCTGTCCGCCCACGTCCCACACGTTGAACTTCACATTCTTGTAGGTGACGGTCTCCACGTTGAAGCCCACCGTGGGGATGGTGGTGACCGACTGGCCGAGCTTCAGCTTGTAAAGGATGGTGGTCTTGCCGGCGGAATCAAGTCCAAGCATGAGTATTCTCATTTCCTTGTTGCCAAATATCTTTGAGAGCATTTTCCCCATCTTGTTGGCTGTGCATAAAGACTCAGGTCTTTTGTAGAAAATTACAACTTCTCACGTTAAAAGAGAGTACAGTTATATTCAATACAGCTGATCAGTCTGTCTGCTGCTGCCCCCACACATCCACGTGATAGTAGGCTGACACAACTGTCAATATTTTAAAAGCCAGCACTCTCACAAGTTGAACAGCTGCTGCACACAGTGGAACGATCAATTTGCAGGCTTAGAAATGTACAGTTGAAAAACTGACCTGTCCTGAGCAGGTGATTTGCGAGACAACAGTCAACAGGAATTAGGTACACAGAAGAGGGTGGGGAAATACTTCCATAATCCACCGCGTTCAGATCTTAAAAAACTATAGCCCTTGAGCCCTGATTCCCGTCAAAATCCACATATCGGATCCCAGTTTTGTGACAAATCCCAACGCGTTCATTGGACTTCGGTGAAGAGGAGATTTCAAAAGGACGAACTATGATTGCGCTTTTCAAATTAGGCCCCTGTTCAAGCCCGTAGTTCCGACTTCCTCCTTGCCTGCCGGGTGTCCACACTTGCCCTTTGCCAATTCCCAATCGATGATTTCAGACGCACCGTAGGTCTCTTGGATTCATTGTTATGGCGACAAAAATGAGATCACTCCCGCCAGTGTATCTGCACCGGGACATCCAGTGGTAGAGCGTCCAAAAGGTCATTGATTCATCCGACTTTCAGCTCTTCCCTGTAACACAAGAGCGGTTCGGAAAAGGGAGGGGTGTCAGTAGCACAACTTTAGATCGTCGCGCACAGTCCTGGGGTGAAAATGGCTCCGAAAAACGGAATTCTGCTACAAAACACGCTAGGCGGGATAATGATGTGATAGATACCTGTGACTGCGGCAGCCCCCGGTCCCCAGGTTAGTTCTCCCCGCTCTCTCTCGCCTCTCTCTCTCTCTCTCTCTCTCTCTCCCTGGCTCTCTCTCCCCAGCCGTTCAGTCACAGCGGCGGGCGGCGGTGCTGTGTTACCGGAAGAAGTGCGGACCTACATCACCCGCCACTTCCTCTCCGCGGCGCGTGCACTCCAATAGGGGATATCTGCAGAGCCGCAAGCCCAACGTCTGGGCGGGGCTTCGGGGCTTGTACTAGGTTTGAGGCGGGACTTCGGGCCTTGTACTCGGTTTTACTGACGTTGGGCTTGCGGCTCTGCAGATATACCCTACTCCGTGCACTACGCCATTTGGCATGCGCGCGCTGCAGAGCGTTGAAATGGACGCCACTTGGGCTTCCGATGTGTTATAATTATAATCGCTTCAAAGTCACAACATATAACATTTGCATAATGGTTTAAATGTAATAAAATTAGAGATCATTTGGTTTGATTTCAACGCGTTTGCCTACATTATATAAATGTGTTCTCCTTCACTCGGAGTGAGTGGCACCTTTCCTGTGACTGGCTGTAATTAGGCTGTGAACTCCCCCCCCCTAAAATTCTCGAAAAGCAGTTTATTCTAAAATAACCCTGGGATTTTCTATAGACCCCCCCCCCCCCCCCCCCGCTCTCTCCTATGAGCTAAAAATACCGGAAGTATTGCGCTAGTCTCTATCGGGGCGCCGCCCCCCCCGCACTCTCCTTTGAGCTCAAAACACCGGAAGTGTTGCGGTAGTCTCTATCGGGGCCCCGCCCCCCCGCACGCGCACTGTGTGTCTGCCCTTCTCGCTGAAAAGCCTCCTCGAAGTTGTGGAGAATGAGTTACAGCCGCGGCGGCACAGCTACTAGTTAGATAAAGTAACGGAGATTGCCACATCATAGTTTGAGCTAAATTTCATGGAAGATACTGGTAAGATTCTTAAACAATTCCCCCTCATTCAATGTTTGGTGTAGTATATTACATTGTGTTGTAATTCCATTGCAAACAATCGGCGAGATGCTTAACGTTAGCAGGGAAGCTAACGTATGCTAGCTAACGTGGAGATGGGATCGAGTTGCTGCCAGTGCTAACATTAGCTGACTGCGTGTGTGGAACCAAGCAGTGCATGGGAACTTGTGTTATCCCAAGTATACGTTTTACATTATAGAACAAATGTAACATTTTAGATAACTTTATTGTTAAAATGTCAAAACGCAGACGTTACCCACTCAGCAAATTAACGTCATTCCCGACCTAATGTCAACTAGGCCCAGAAGAAGCTATGTTTGACTATTGCTGAAATGTAAATAAGTCACCGTTCTGGTTTCAGCGTGTCACCGTATATCAGGCACACATGTGCCTAACAGTTATAGTGAGTAGCGACTCCCATCTCGCCAAGTGCGATGTGCTAGTTGCTTTAAGTTAACGTTATGTAATTTCACGGATTTAACAGATATTCCGAGCATGTTATATTATATTAGCAACATCAACTAAATTGCCCCCCCCCCTTTGACAATAATGGCACTAGTAGGAAGTGTCTTGTTGCAACAGCTGCGGCTTCCAACATGGTGACCTTATGTGTGAGTTTGCATATCATCATCTCGGGTTTGAGCATTTCCACGGATGGCTTTTCACCTAACTGTTAGCTGCTGTGTTTGAAAATAGATTACTAGCTGTATATAGCTTAATTGCACAGTTATATCATGATGTCAATATGTTTAAGTTATATATTCCGGAAGTAGCTTCTCTTATCAGTGGTGTCATTTTGACATCTTAAACCGTTATTTTAGAGCGTTTTGTGTCAATATTAAACGGGCAAAGGTGGCTATCCTGTTTTCATATATTCGCACAAGTTCCCATGCACTTTATTAGATGCACGACATTGTGGAGAACATGCCCCCACATATACCCCCCCCCCCTCTTTAACATTTAACAAAGCATTATTTTTGGCTTTGATATACATTTGAAATATAATATGTGAGCAAAACAGTATTCACCTGATGGTCAAACTGCCGTATCATCTGGTATTCACAGACCTGCACCTAGACGAGCCCATGATGACGGGAATGCTGGACACAGACTCCCCCGACAGTGGGGACTCCCCAGCCATGGATGGCTCCGAGGACGGCTTTCTGCCAGACCTTCCTGTCCTCACCCAAGCCGCAGACTGGTCCATGGACAATGTTCCTACTGACACTCTCACCACCATCCTGCCTGAGGAGGACTCGTCTCAGTCCTCTGATCAGTCCGAGGACTCTCTCGTGGAACACCAGCCAGACCAGCAACAGGACCACACTGGGCTGAGATCAGTAGAGAAGGCGGTAGAGCAGTGGGACCACACTGGGCTGAGATCTGTAGAGAAGGCGGTAGAGCAGTGGGACCACACTGGGCTGAGATCAGTAGAGAAGGCGGTAGAGCAGTTCCAGATTGCCAGCGCTCAGCTCTTCGAAGGGGATGAACAGCTGCCGCCGCCGCCCCCACCACCACCACCGCCGCCCCCACCACCGATGGAGCAAGAGCACACAGAGCAGACCCAGCAGTCTTCTGTAGAGGACACAGCAGAGTCTCTGAAACACATTCAACAGATGAGTCAGGAGCTGACTACAGTTTCAGAACCTGCTGAACAGGATGGAGTCCAAGGTAATGAAATGAAGAATGCATTATCAACCATTGCCATACAGTACATCATATCATCCTTTTCAGATCTATGGGTATGGTGGTCTGCTACATGGGACTAGAATTGACTTCGGAATGATTGATTCAATAACCCTCGATACATTACCAAGTTGCTAGTTCACCGACGAGAGTCATGCAACAATTTTTCCTTTTGCATTGAGTTGATTGAGACTATTCAAAAAGGCCTACAGCCACTTTTGATCTCATGTCGGTCCATACCTCATGTCTTCTGAAATTAGATATCTATATATATATTGTGACAGACTCAGGGGTGTTATGAGTTGTCACTAGACTGGATTTAACCAAATACACACTGCACACAGTAGAAGCAAGTTTAACAGCAGTTTTAATGCTGTTTAGGGAAAAAGGAGGGGTTAGTGTGATCATCAGCCGGTCCGTAATTCTAGAGCAGCGTTTTGGTCCGTTAGCGGGGTTCGGTCCACAGAGAGCGGTTCTCGTACGGGCGGGGGATGATCCGGGAGAAGAGACGTTAAATGAGCAGCGGTTGATGCACAGGCGGGTTCTCGTACGATCAGGGGATATAGCACACAGCAGGGTCCTCCTTCCGAAAGCAGATAAAAACACGTGTGTGTATATATATATATAATATGGGTGGAACGGTTCACAAAATTGACGGTTCATTTCGTATCACGGTTTTGGGGTAACTGTTTTCGGTTCGATATACCTTGTTTTTATTTTTTACATTTTTTTTTTAAATGTAACACTCTAAAAATGTAAACATGCTTCTCATTTATTTAAAAAAATAAAATAAAAAAGGTTTACAGCGGCGGTGTGCCTTAAATAATGTTTGGCAGACCGAACTGACTGAAAAATATAGGCTACATTTGTCAAAGTGTATTAACTTAGTGCAAACAAAATAAAATAATTAAACTTTTCTATTTTTGTGGCCACATTATAGACAAGGGCCATCAACAGATTAGTTTTCCGCTTGAAATTAAAGTGCAGTATTTGAAATACAATGAAAGGAATATGGCTGGATTTCTTATCAAAAGGAAAAGTGTCATGGTGTTATTTAAAATAAACAAACAAATTGTACAAACCATGCTAACGTTATGATGTGTGTAGGCCTATGTAATGTTATGGCTATGTTTTTAAAGTCGTAATGAAGATTCATTTATAATATATTGCGCTTGCCATTTCCACAAACTGACTAGCACCTGCTGCCAGCTGAGCAGCCGGTGCGTCACCTTTCCCGGCTCTAGGGCTGTCTTAAATACTTCGAAGCTTCGTTGGCACAAGCTTCGAACACAAAAAAAATATATCGAATTTTTTTTTTGCCTCCAAAATCTTGCGCCTCCATTCCAATGAAACGAAAGTAAGCGGCGCCTTGACTCCACCTCTCTACAACAAGCATGTGGAGATTATCTGTGTTGAAAACAACAAGGACATGTGCAGCAGACATGTCGACGAAGAAGTCATCAGACGTGTGGTTACACTTTAAAATATGCAAAGACAATGCCCAAAAAGCCGAGTGCCAGATATGCCAGAAGAAAATGGCATATCACAACTCTACAACAACTTTGTCAAATCATAAAAAACGTAAGTATCGTTGTACACGACGGCGACGCCACACAAAACATTAATAAGGCTATGCCTATGCTGCTATGACTAATGTGTTACCAAGTTGGCTAATTTAATTGTAATCATCTGCTTTTGTAGGTGCATTGTCTGATATAATTATAAATGATAAATTAAATATAATATAATTGTTTGCTTGATGGAAGAAGGTTGCAACATAATTATATAATGTCATGTCGTTGGCTGTGAGAGCAGCCCCACTGCACCCAGGCAGCGCAGCCGAGTGAAACCTTGTTGGCTGCGTCACAGTCACGAAGGGGCTACTTAATTAATCCAATCCACTTTATTTATAGAGCACATTTAAAAACAACAGTTTACCAAGTGCTGTAAAAGTCCCACAACATAAGATAAAAAAGCAAAAAAAATATTTTAACTAATATCTTTTTTTGTAATTCTTTTTTCTCTCTCTCGAAGCTTCTAATTAAAATCGTTCAATTGCCAAAAAAAGCTTCGAAGGTCAGCCCTACCTGGCTCCCTGCCAAATGAAGATGTATATTTTGCTCATCCCGTGAACCGTACAATACACACACGCCCCGAACCGGGGAGGTCGTGCCGAACGGTGTACGGTTCGAATGCATACCGTTCCACCCCTAATATATAAACATCTGCCAGTGCCATCACAACGCTGTTTGACCCCTTCCTTGTATTCTGCTCCAAGATGAGGCCCAGGAATCTCAGGCGGCAGAGGATGTCATGGAGCTGGAAGACTCGACCAAAGAGATGGAAAAGGAGCCTGCTGTTCCAGAGGAGCCATACATCCCTTCTGAGTGTGAGAAGCTCTTCAAGAGCTGCGAGGACAACCCTGAAGACTTCAATGGCTGGGTCTACCTGCTGCAGTTTGTGGAGCAAGAGGTGAGTTGTTGCCATGTCCCAGCCAACAATGTAGGGCTGGACAATAAATCTGTATAATTGATTGTCTTTTACTAAAGATCATAATTATGTCTTTTACTAAAGATCATAATTATGATTATACACAAGTTATCTGAATTGATAACAGGCACACATATTGACCCAAATTCATCAGAAAATTGTATCTGAAATATTTGAGCGAACGTTGGTGTAAATAGCCGTTTTGGTTTTATGTCACACTTTACATTAACCACACTTCAATGAGATGAACATAAACTCGATTACATAACACATGATTACACTATGTGAGCAGATATTGCAATAAATATTGTATTGAGAAAAAGTGCTTATCATTATTGTGGCATTGATTTTTTCCATATCGCCCAGCTCTGGCTATTACAATGGCGTCCAAAGAACAGCTAGCCTATTACATAATCTTATAATTGTAATGCTAACTAGCCTAAGTTAAGATTTTGTTTTGCTTGTCCCAACAGAATATCCTGACTGCTGTGAGGAATGCGTTTGACTTATTCTTCCTGCGTTACCCCTACTGCTATGGCTACTGGAAGAAATATGCAGACATAGAGAAAAAGCATGGCAATACACAGGTTGCAGAAGAGGTAAGTACGAGAAACTGTTTTGATGACTCGTGCACTGAAGACTGCCTCTTGAACACCTGCTTCACTAGTTATATGAATTGGCACAATTGACCAAGCACGGTAGCTTAACCCCCTCTCCCAAAAACGTTTGTGTATATATCCTGGGAATTAAAGCCCCTTTCCCTGGTTCAAATCCACAGTCCAGCTTTTGGCAACAAGATGCAAAAATAATCACTGTAGTGCATTTCAGGTTTATATATATTTAAAAAAAATCGGACTAATGCTGAGCAAGTCCTGGCTTGTAATATTTGGCAGTTTTTGGAAACAGGTTTTTCTGGATGTAAAGATTATTATATATATATATTTTTAATTGATACGTCAATCAATTTAACCCCTTAACACTTTCGCGGCCACTGGGATGAGTCTAATTAATCTCAAGAGGACCGGGATATGTAAACAGACGTGGGGCTGTTTGTAGAGCTAAATCTATACTTTATAGTATTGCTATCTGTCCATTCTCATTGTGAATTGAGACCATAAACCGTCCCTTCAAAATGGCTTAAAGAATTTTTTTCCCCATCAATACGTTCTCATTTTATAGTGCCGTGAATATAAGCATTATACCGGATTTGGTCTAGTATATTTCCTGGAAGCCGAGATAATGGGCTAATAACGTTAAATCCAATGGCATATATCGTTATAGATACGCTCCAGTTAAAACTCAAACTGCATATGATCGGCACGATCCTCACGCATGTATGCATGAAAGGGGGGGGGGGGGCGGGGGACGTCGTTTCTGATTATTGATTACCAATAACCGTGTTAGCCTCATATGCCGAACGCCTGGATGGCTATCAAAACAACCGATCGGGATGTACTTTACGTGAAAAAGATCTTACCGTGGTCCGGTGGGATCCCCCCGAGCATTTCCCCGTTATCGATTGCCATCTGGTAGATCGATATGTCCATTGGCTGATGATAAATCCTATTATTGCATGGTGGAATCTAAAAACGTAATCCAAGCTACAGGCTGCAGATCCAGAATCGAGCTAGCATAAAACTCCATTGAAAGTAAAAAAAAAAAAAAAAAAAAACTGCATTATCGCGATAGCGCCCCTAAGAGGATCTGGCCGGTATTGCACCTTCTTGAATTCAAAGAGTAGGGTATATCTGCAGTGCCGCTCTGCGACCTTGAATAGGTTATTAAAATGGAATAAAAGCAAACAACTTGCCATGGATTTATCCGTGCTTCTGTCCACAACGGGTGGAATCGAAACACGTTGTTCGTCCCCATTGTGTTAAGCCAGAGGGGTCCGGTACCGGACCATAATGACATCACGTCATAAATACATCTCCTACAGAATGTATGAATTAATGTTGTGTTTTTTTTCTTCAAATGTAGCCAGGGACCGAAACTAAAGCCCGCCGCCCGCCAGGGGCGGGCTGTTTTTACCTTTGGCGCATGACACTTAGAGGGCTGCCCGCCGTGTGGCGTGTAGACGTGTAGTTCATAACGATACTCTTGTGCGAGTACAGATTATAGCCGCTCGTCTTTTTTTTCTCCGCCGCGAGATCGTTAAAAAACTACAAGTCCCACATCGCACTCAAGTCAACGGTCCAATCACAGTAGAGTGACGTAACTGGTTTCATGAGAAAAAAAGCAAATGACCAATCGGAAGCTATCATTTGGCTTATTTACTTCCATCTGCTCTAGTCTATATCGGACCTCCAAGAGCTAACGTTACTGTTTAAACAATGACCCAGTCAACTATTCACTTTTAGTTTAATACATGACGAGGCATTGTCTAACGGTATCTAGCTGGCTAGCTACTGATAGCTGCTGATATCAACAAATGCTCCAGCAATAGTCTACTCGAGTGCATAATACCTCCGGTCCCTCGTTAGCTAGCTTAGCTAGCTCACGTTGATCCATCTGTCCCAGTAAACTAAATTGTCTTAACGTTATCTACCGGGCTAGCAGTAGCTACAGATGGCTCCTGATATCAATGTCTTATAACATTGATTGAATGCGTATTCTAGCTGAGGGCATGTTGAATGTGATTTGACAAAAGAACGGTAACGTTATAAATAGGTCCAGCTGCATCACCGGAGAATCCTTGCATGCTGAATGTAGGGTCTAGCTGAATATAGGGTCTAGCTGCAGGGCCGGAGAATCCTTGCTGGAGCTGGAGGCTACTCAAGTATACACACAGACAGTGGAGCTGTTTGCAGATAGCAAGCATTTTGACTTATTGCGTGGTGGCGATGTCTTGCAGATAATACAACTACAAGTATGATTATATAATATATATTTTATTTAAAAATTTTTTTTTATATAAAATATATATATATATTTTTTTTTAATCAAAAAAATTTTGGCAGGTAAGAAATATGCTTGGCGGGTAGACTCTTCCCATCTACCCACCACTGGCCGGTGAGTCAAAAAGTTAATTTCGCTCCCTGAATGTAGCCAAGAGTAAAGACCCTAACCCTGTCAAAACAGCAGTCAAAGTGTATATTTTCAGCACTGTTTGTTTACCAATGGTTTAATCATCTTCCCTTTATTAATTTCCTTCGATTTTTTGTACACGTGATCTCAAGAAATTTTTCATGTCTGGTCATTTTTAGCATGCTGTTATTCACTGTCAAAGATGCAAAGAAAAATCATAAGTTATATTCTCCTTTTTGGTTCATCACAATTTACTCAAGCCTAGTAACAGACACACTATTTCTGACACTGGGAATATATTCCCCGAGATCCCTAGATGTCCCTAGATACCAAGAACATGCAAATGGACCTTGTAGAAGTGGAGCAATCTTCCATTTACTTAGGTATGTATTTTTAGGGCTCAGGCTTAACACAGTCCCGCCCGACCACAGATAAATCCGTGTTTCAAATCCAACGGTTGAGGACCAACCACGGACATGTCCGTGGCAAGGTTGTTTTGGCTTTTATTCCATTGTAATAACCTACTCGATGTCACCGAGCTGCACTGCAGATCTACCCTCCTCTTCGAATTCTGAAAAGTGCATTACCGGCCAGATCCTCTTAGCGGCGTTGTGCAAGTCGCGACTGAACTTTTTTTGCCTTTTGACGCTACACAAATTGATGGATATTTATCGGCTACTGCCCATCGGCACATTCGAGCTTATAGGCCGATTGCAGTCAACAAGGCACTTATCGGCCAATACCGATACCCGACCGATACATCGGTGCACCCCTATTCAGGATAACCTAAGATTAGCCGCGGAGCTAACGCTAGCTCCGCGGCTAATCTTAGATTACAGACATGGCAGACTATTTGATTACTTAAAGCCTCGAAACTGCCTGGGTTTTGGTCATATTCTCCCGAAATGCTCCCGCTGTTTGGCTGCTTCTATGTGCAGTTAAAACAACTCTAATACTTTAGAACCTAGTCATTGATTTAGTCAGGATAACCTAAGATTAGCCGCGGAGCTAGCGCTAGCTAACGTGAGCTAACGCTAGTTAATCAAGCTCACAGAGGGAGATAAACAGCTGACAGCTGATGGTACAGGTACAATAAAAAAGCGGGTGGGGGCTGTTGTGTAAACCTTGTACTCTTTAGTTCACATATAATAAGAGACGGAGTGTTTGTTTACTAGTTGGTAAGCCCATAGATATATATCTATGGGTAAGCCAGGCAGTACCATGCAACATACAAATGTGTCCGTGTAGCAACACAAGCCAATACCTTACAGGACAGGAGCCCGGGGAGGGAGCTCTGTGTGTGTTAGTGATGTGACGATTCATCGATTTGCATCGGTGCGCCGGCATAAACGTTCACGATGTGAGTGCACCGGTGGAATAAGTCCGCATCTGCAAAATTTCAGGCTGAACTCGCGATGCATCTTGTTGTAGCGTCTTTGCGTCGGTCAAAACCGATGCATTCATATAATTTCCTCTCATCCACTTCTGTCAGCAGTGCACTGTGACTGCACACACAGCAGATACTATTGCTTCGCTACTACATAAGGCGAGAGCCGCGTCACAGTTATCAACAAACGGTGGAAGTCGAGGAGGAGACATGAATAGAATTGATCAACATGGCTAACGCCAGTTAGCTGTTCAGCTAACGCTAAACTACAGTGTCTAACTAACTAACTAACTAACGTGACAACACCAGTTCCATTAGTGAGGAGGGGGGGGGGGGGGGGGGGGTATATTGAAGACTCTTGACAACAGGGGTTCAAAGATAACTTCACATTTATTGGCTATTCGTTTCTTAATTATATCGCTTCATGCATCGGCATACAAGCATCCAGGCAGGCTCTGTGTGGTTTACATCATAGTCTAGTGTGTGTGACATCATCAACTGTCGACGGCAACTCAGACGGGGAGGGTCTCTCGCTCTCTCATATAAAATCATTAAGTCTGCTATAAGCCATTGTGTGTTTTTAGCTAAAGTGGATAGAAAAGACGGTAGCCTACTATGCAAAAGTCTTCTTAGGCACCCAAGAGTTTTATATATAAATGGTCTTACAGTAGATTCTTTTATTTTTAATAATAATATAAGCTGCATATAAGGAATACAACCAAATCCTCTGTCATACCATAAAATTCTATCATTATTTTGCATCGTGTTGAATCGCATCGTATCGCCCCGAATCGCATTATGTTGAATAAAATCGTATCGTATCTCAACAGGGGGTGAATCGTATCGCATCGCCCGGTGCTTCAAATGTATCGTTAATGTATCGTATAGTTGGCACCGTATCGAGATGCGCATCGCATCGGCCTCAGTGATGGAGATGCACATCCCTAGTGTGTGTGAGACAGAAGTCAGAGGAATAACGACCTGTTGAATGCAACTACAGTTCAATAGATTAAATTAGTTTAAGATATTGAACTGTAGTTACATTCAACAGGTCGTTATTCAATAGATTAAATTAGTTTAAGAATAAAAAAATAAATACATTTTAAGAGAATCTCAAATTTATTTTAAGTGTAGGCTATAGTTAATGTTTTATTTTTTACAGTTTTTGTATTTTTCTGACAATAAATGACAATCAGAAATGTCAAGTTGCATGTTGTTATTCTAACCAGCTTAGTTCTGTTGCATTTCCTATTTATTTAAATTATAAATTGATCAGGAATCGATAAGGGGATCGATAAAGAATCGAATCGATAATGGAATCGTATCGATAAAATCCTATCAATTCCCATCTCTACATGTGACACTACTACTCCACTCTGCCTGTGTGGCTCCGACTTGCATAAGGTTACTGCATTCCTCAGAGTTTTTATGAAGGAATGCTGGCACTCCTCGTAGTCATACGTCATGGAAACTGACACCTGTCAACAACCGTTAGCTAATGTGAACTTGCTAAGGCTAACGTTACAGCAGTTGGCTCTGGTAGTGCTGCTGTTAGCCTGACATCACACTGTAGTTGAGCTTGGAAGTTACCTGTGATGCACAGCTTGCTTGTTTTCTGCAAACGCTGCCTTGCAGACTTGTCCAACTGTGGCAAAACAACGTCTTGTTTCTAAATTAACTTGTAGTCCATATATCTGATTCTGATACCTGGGAATGAGTGTGCCACTACTACATGCAGACTTCCGGGGATGCACTCATGCCAACTCTGCGCTGACTTGGTGAACATTTTCATAAACAGCTTAAATTTGGGGAAATTTAAAAGTCTGCATTGTCAGTAACTGCCTATGCCAATGCTTAACCTCTTAAGCCCGGAGCCCTATTTTCTGAAAATCCGCCTAAAATACATGCCAAGTAAATGGAAGATTGCTCCATTTGCATGTTCTTGGTATCTAGGGACATCTATGGACCTCAGTTAATGTAATCCCAGTGTCAGAAATATTGTGTCTATTACTAGGCTTGCTTCAATTGTGATGAAACAAAGGAGAATATGAATTATGATTTTTCTTTGCATCTTTTGACAGTGAATAACACTATGCTAAAAATGACCAGACATTAAAAAAAAACTGCCACTAAGCTCGTTCAGTACCTTCTTGAGATCACGTGTACAAAAAATCGAACGAAATGAATAAAGGGAAGATGATTAAACAGAAGGTTTTGTAGATGGAGTACTGAATTCTGCCATCCGGACCCATGCAATTTGAAATATTATTATAGAATATGAGGCCTATAAATGACCTTATTATAGCCAACTTGCACAGCTATGGATCGGGCCAAATCTACTCTTTCCAATGGCAGAGTTCAATTTGGATTTAGTATCATCAGGCGTGCATGAAGAACAGAGAATGAAATCTACTGTATGTACAGTAGGTTTTTTATTCTTGCGACAGCTCCGCCATTTTGAAACTGATTTCAAATCGGATGGTTGCTAAATGTTTACAATAGGGGAGACAAACTAACTGCGCTCCAATATATGCCAATAACGTTCAGTTTTGTGGTATATAATCCAGAGTAATAAGATTAATAAAAGAAATTCATACACAAGTAATTTGCTTGAAGGCAGCTAGAATCCGTTGGGAAGTGTAGTTTTTAGAAATTCCAACGCTCATTGAGAGCTCTGGATGTCCTCTTCTCAAAATGACTACAATCGTCATCATTCAGCGACGGCCGCTAATTCAAAATGGCTGATCTCCGCGATCAAAACACCACATTTCAAAAACCACAATCTCACTAATGGTAATAACACTTTAACCTATTAAACGTATTGCTGAAAATATACACTGACTGCTGTTGTGACATGGTTAGGGTGTTTACTCTTGAATACATTTGGAGAAAAAAAAATGATAATTATGTCGGACAGTCTAGACTCGCGAGAGTGATTTATGACGTGATGTAATTTGCGGTCCGGTACCGCATGGGTGGAAGAGGTTAATGCCCATGTGCAATTTCAGATTGATTGGCCAAACCCGTTGATGCAGATCGGCAGGCGAGCGTTTTATAGTAGGATGTATACTGTATATATGGGTATGTTAGCCATTCATGTAACTCTGTTACATGTTAAACTGCCTTTGACCTGTGAGTGCAGGGCACGAAATTTACTTTTTGACTCACCGGCCAGTGGCGGGTAGATGGGAAAAATCTACCCGCCAAGCATATTTCTTACCAGTCAAAAAAAACGCATTTTTGTGTCATATATATATATATATATTAGAGGTGGGCATAGATTAATTTTTTTAATCTAGATTAATCTATCTGCAATCCTGGATTTAATCTAGATTAAAATGGCTAAAAAAAAAAAAAAAAAAAAAATGCCGAAGGCATTCAAAATATGTGTGTTCTACCCAAATAATGACCAGAAGTAAGTCCTTACTTTTTCTTTCCTCCTTATGTTTCTCAGGCCAGGTGGCCCATTACACCATGAGCCCATCTCCCGTTTCCAAAATGCATTACAGACTGTTTGAAAAAGCTGTTTTGCTATGATAATTGGTAATGAAATATCAAAATAATGTTCAATAATACTTAATAATAATAATACTTGTGTTTAATAAGTTGTTTTATTCAGAAGTTAACACAAATAAATAATATTACCAGTACAGTATCTAGCACACTCTCAGGAGCAAAACAGAAAGAAGCATTTCAAACTTGAACTATGTGACATGGCTTGACTCAATCAGTCCAATCTCTATTTCTTCTTCTTCCACCAGTCACTCAGGCAGACCAGCTTGTTTTATGTAGCGATGTCTACTTATAGTGCCTATAATATTTTTCTTGTTGGGTGCCAATGCAAATCAACTGCTCCAGTGGAGTTGCTCAGTGGCCAATGGTGTCAACTGTGGTTGTACTGGGCAGCTTCCAGGTGTGAATGGAACTGTGTGAATGTGAAGCAGGGCGTTCCTGAAAAAGAGCATCTGTGCTCAGCGAACCTACCCTGGGTAAATAAATGATTTTCTTTTTTTTTATATTAATGCGTTAATTATATTATCGCGCGATAATAGTATTGCGTTAATGCAGCACGTTAACGCTGTTAACGGCCCAGCTCTAATATATATATATATAAAGAAAATTCAGTAAATTTCAAGTAGATGGGGTATTGTGTTGAAGAATACACTTCAATAAGAGGCCAGAGTAAAATTTTAAGCAAATTATTTTAATATATTCATTGATGATTGATTAATCAATACATGTCAATCTTAAGCTTAAATTGTAACCTACTGTTAAACATCATCAGACTCCTCACTCTACCCTCTTTGCAGGATTTAACAGAACATAATAAAATGTGAAGGTTTTATAAACCTAACTTAAACCTCCTCAATCATGTCCTCATCAGAGTCCACAATCTCATTTATTCACTACCTGTTTCTGTTTTTCTTTTTGACTTTGACTGAGAAAATAATAATCACACACAAAGGGATAATGGCTTATAGCAGACTTAATGATTTTAGAATATTTCAGATAATGAAATGAAATGGTTATCGACTATCCAGTTAGTATTTATAGTGTAGAGAGAGTATTTATAGTGTAGAGAGAGAGAGAGAGGGAGAGAGAGAGAGAAAGCGATATAAAGAAACCAATAGCCAATACATGTGAAGTTATCTTTGAACCCCTGTTGTCAAGCCTCGTTAATATAACCCCCCCCCCCTTTCCGCACTAATGGAACTGGTTTTGTGGACTCACTGACTGTGCTTTGAGCATTTCCAGGGTTAGCAGCTAACGCTAATTAGCTTAGCTTAGTCAGCTCATGGTCTGTGGTCTGTGTCCATAATGAAATGATAGGAAAAGCTCTGCGAAACGTTCTTTTGTTAGGTGGTCCCGCTCTCGCTGACGCGGTGGGTTTTCTTTTTAGCGGTCTGCTTACTCTTTCCATAGTTCCACATTATTTGTAACCCATTTAAAGTTATTAAGCTAACGTTAGCTCCCGGCTACAGTGCAAGCGGGCGCCACGGGCAGTCAGGACAGAAGAGTAGTGGATGTGACATTGGTAAACAAGCCACAAATTAGGCCTGTCGTAAGACTATAACACACCGCCGTTTTAATAATTTTACATGACTATTTGGTTGCCCGCCACATGGCGGACAGACCTCTCAGTCTCACTCGCCAAACATAAAATCTGCCCGCCAATGGCGGCTGGTGGGCTCTAATTTCATGCCCTGTGTGAGTGTGTTCGTTTTCTCCAGTCACGCTTGCTTTTCCACTGTCCTCAGGTGTACAGACGGGGTGTGCAGGCCATCCCTCTCAGTGTGGACCTGTGGCTTCACTACCTGACCTTCATCAAAGAGAACGCAGACCCCACCGACCTAGAATCGGAGGGACGCATCCGAGCGTGAGTCAAGAAATCAAGTTTGTTTTGAATATGAGACTTTACTGCACGGATGTGAGAACATTGTTGTTGATCCTCTCGCTATGCCTGACATTTTCATTTTCTGCATCAGTGCAGACGAGGGAGCTACAGTCGCAAATGAAAAACCGAGTGTTTGAAGCAGCCACTTTGTGAATCATGTTGTTTTGGTGGGCTAGAGAGAGAGCGAGAGACACACTCTTCTCATTTCCCCCCCACGCAGGGTCTACGAACACTCAGTGCTAGCAGCGGGTACGGACTTCCGCTCCGACCGGCTGTGGGAGGCTTATGTCAACTGGGAGACGGAGATGGAGAAACTGGCTAACGTCACAGCCGTCTACGACCGCATCCTGGGCATCCCCACCCAGCTCTACTCACAGCACTTCCAGAGGTAGGGGGAGAAAGCATAAGATATCTGGTGATGTTGATCTTGAACGTCTGGCTAACAACCTGGTCGTAATAAAGTTCTCTCTTATCTCTCTATCTTGTCTTGGATTAATATTCCTTTGTATCCCTTTTTTTCTTCTTGGAAGCGATTTAGCTTTGAAAACGTTTATTCCAAGTTCTGATTCCAACACTGAATAGCTGTACTTTGGTGTCTTTGGAAAACATGACTGTTATCTTGGCAGGTTCAAGGACCTCGTGCAGAGCAACAACCCCAAACACTTCTTGTCTGAGGAGGAGTTTGTTCAGCTGAGGGTAGAGCTCTCTAAAGCCAACACAGTAGCCCCGGCTAGCGAGGACGAAGAGATGTCCCCGGCTGCCGAGGACGTGGAGGAGTTGCCACCCGGCACAGAGGACCTTCCCGACCCCGCCAAGGTACGCCCCAACCCCGCCAAGGTACGCCCCGACCTCGCATCAGAGGAATGCATGCAAACATACCAGCGGCAGGGTTTAGCAGCTGTTTACCTTTTTGGTCCATGGAGAAAGAAAGAGGTTTTTGAAGGTTTCAGGTTTGAAGAAGGTGTCTTTCCCATCAGCAGCCCAAGCCAATGAATGCCTGGTGGGATTCAAGTTGGCATCCGGTCAGGGAATCGGCCGATACTGGGTCAGGATGGACCGTGGCCCGATGACCCAGTACCAGCGCCCAGGGCTGGCCACAGGCTGATATGCAGGGTGCATACATTGGTGCTCCTCCACAGGCTTCTTGTCTCGGGCAAACGCTCATGGTGATGTAAATTCTTTGGCCGCAGGACTCGCAGTTTGTAATCAAGTGGAGAATGAGATACTAGTTTGTTGACTCGGTGCACAAAGGGCGCTGACCATGTCCGTCTTTTGTTTGTTGTTGTTGTTCTCGTGTAGCGGGTGACGGAGATCGAGAACATGCGCCACAAGGCGATCGAAGCGCGACAGGAAGTGTTCAACCACAACGAGCATGAAGTCAGCAGGCGTTGGGCCTTTGAGGAGGGGGTGAGTGCATGTGATTCCTGCCTGCCAAGCAGAATAACGCTGAAAACTGCTAGCTACCTCAAAGATTTGGAGCCCCTTTTTAATTGTACTTAAAAATTATGGAATGGTTGGTTTAATTAGCAAAACAACTAACGGACGATTTTCTGACTATTTGGCATGTTGTCTTAGCATTGACAACACCTGATGATCTTTCCAGATTAAAAGACCCTACTTCCACGTCAAAGCCCTGGAGAAAACCCAGCTGAGCAACTGGAAGGAGTACCTGGACTTTGAGATTGAACATGGGACTCCAGAGCGCGTTGTTGTTCTCTTCGAGCGATGCCTCATCGCCTGTGCTCAATATGAAGACTTTTGGACCAAGGTAACCTGACCTTTGACCCCTCTCTCTCTCCCGTTGCCCCCCCTGCACCCCCCCCCCCCCCCCCCCCAATTAACGATGATATCACATCGAACAGTAAATCGTCTCCTGCACTCTTCTTTGCGTGTAACGTTGATATGTGACTGTATCTGTTGTATTAGGGGATGGCCAGCTTGCCACACAAGATTTGACTCCAGCATTTGCCAACTACTACGTTGCATCTTCTCCGTCTCCCACTACCTTACAGAAACTTATCTTATTGGTTCCATGAAGGTGCTGATGGGTTTACAAAGAAAATTTCTAAACGATCTTGTCAATGAAGAAATTCACATGTTCTGTTAAAAGCCAGAAGTTAAGGTTTCAAATTTGTGTTGTTCTTCCCCTTTCCGGTCTCTCTCTCTCCTCTTCTACTCTTTCTCCCCCCGCTGCTCTTCTTTCAATTCCTTGTTTCTTTTTGCACTCTCAAGTATGCAAAATATCTAGAGGGCTACAGCACTGAAGGAGTGAGACATGTCTACAAGAAGGCGTGTACCATCCATCTGCCTAAGAAGCCGCCCATCCACCTTCTGTGGGCAGCCAGTGAGGAGCAGCAGGGTGAGTGATACACGTCCCGTCAGAAGCAATTGACTCATCTGAAACCCTGCCATCAGGGTTAGAAATTAAAAAAAAAATCAAGGGCTTTTTTTGCCCCCCTTAATTGCTTTTCGGGGGCTTTTTTTTGTATTTCGGGGCACAAAATTTTTATAATGAAAATTAACAAAGATTATAAAACATTGTTGACACTTTTTTTTACAGTCTTCGTCCCTATGTTTGATAACGTAATGTTAATGTCTCCATATATAGGGCTCTACGCTAACCTTTTTCCCAAGGAGCACATGTGCTCCTAAATAAAATTTTAATAAATAAAATCTAAATACAAATTTAGGAGCACACAGAAATTTAGGAGCACAGTGACAATTGTTCAAGTAACACACACATGTGTGACATCATGGCTTGGTTTCATGTTTTGAGGTACCTTCAATTATCTGTAAATAAAATACATACATACTCTATCTAAATAGATTAAATATTATTGTCCCTGAGTGAGGGCAAGTTGTGTTGTTGTCTTGATATATCTACAAATAGCAGACGAATAACCGGTTGCCTCTGGATCAATGAATGTCTAATATTGAATAATATTATTAGATGTTTTATTTTTAACATCCCTAATTCCAACAGTCAAGAGGCTTGTTTCAAATTGATTAAAAACCCCACACACGCAACGTTTGTGAGTATAGGCTCTGGCCAGATCGATCAATGAAATACGTTGCGCGCTCAGCGCTGTGGAATGAAGGAAATGCGCATCGGGATCGGATTTGGATGTTATTCTTTTGGAGTTGTTACAAATGGAATGGTCTTTCCCCGCCGAACACAAGTTACTTAACGTTACACAGGTCGCGCTATGCAGATGCTTAGCTTGCTAACGCAGTGTAATGCTTGATGAGAGCAGAGCGCTCTCTCTGTGTTCGCAGCACCTCTCAAGTGCCTGTAACACGCAGCGGGCCCCGCCTCCCTCCTCCTTGGAACAAACATTCCACCCAAAAACTGAATTTCAGTCCAGTTTCAATCTGAACTATTAACAGCGGAGCTGTTTTGTAATCTTCACAATCACTCGTCTGTCTCGCACACTGCAAGTAAATGATTTTTCCGGTTTGCACACACACATATTATTAGGGGCAAATACGAGGGAAATGCTCGCACTGTAGAGCATATATATAATTATATATATAATTAGTAAACTGTCTGGGGCTTTTTTTGCCCCCCTTAACTGATTTTCGAGGGCATTTGGTCAATTTTCGAGGGCATTTTGCCCCAAGCCCCCGTTAATTTCGAACCCTGCCTGCCATCTTTTTTTGATCCTCCAATCACAACTGTTTATGTTATGATTGGAAGATGGAGAAAAGGGTGCAGGCATCAGAGTCGCTGATGAGAATATGGACAATTATAGTGGCCCCCACTGCTGGTTGTGATCTTATCTATTGGCAAAATGTAGTAGTTTGATTAATTTATTCCTGGTTCACCACAGGGAATGTCGAGGAGGCGCGCGGCATACTGAAGGCGTTGGAAGAGGTCGTCCCGTCCCTGGCCATGGTGCGGCTACGAAGGGTGAGCCTCGAGCGTCGCCACGGTAACCTGGAGGAGGCGGAGGCCCTGCTGAGGGAAGCCATGACGTCCGGGAAGAATGCCAGTGAGACGTCGTTCTACGCTGTGAAACTGGCCAGGCAGCTGCTGAAAGTACAGAGGAGCCTCAGCAAGGCCAGGAAGGTGCTGCTGGAGGCCATAGAGAAGGACCAGGTGGGTGTGGTGACATCATTAAAGATGCAATGAATCTAGAATGGCAATCGAGAGAGGGAGATGACTCATTCCATGTTGCAGCCCGTGTCAACCTATTCCTGAGTAGTTAGGAGAAAATCAAGTAGACTGCTGAGACGTATTATGTCATTTTACATTGAGTAGACCTTGGCGCTGACCTCGCTCGGATCCCCACCTCCTGTTCAGCTGGAAATGTTGGTCGCCATCTTGATCCTTCCCATTTTTGACAGATCTGGTCAATACTTCAACAGTGCGGGTCTATGGCCAACTGTCAATAGATCAGTTTTTTTCAAATTGGATGAGATGTTGGTTATTTGGACTGTATAAATGCTTGTGATTCGATAGCACTAGCTACACATGGCAACCAGTTATTAATGGTTAACCTGGTATGCTTAAAATATGCTAAACCAATGGTTTTGCAACTGGAGCAGTTCACCACGCATAGCAGTTTGTACTTTCTGTTTTAGAGTTGATGCGTTTCTGGGAGAACATCGTTTTCTGAGATGGGATATTGTTTGCCTATACATGCGCTCAAGATGGATCTATCACCTGACCAATGTTTCCCTGAGGACACTTTGAAATGAAGAGAGGAAGGAAGAACTAGTCGTCATGACGTACTGTGGATAGGGGGGTCAAAAGTTCTGCTGTAATGTTATCAAATAGGAGCTCCGCCCACAATGCTATTTAGAACGCTGTTTTGATCTGGTTTCTGCCCTTACATTTTAAGGCCACTCTCTTCATAAAGAGCCATAGTCTCAAACGAAATTGTAGCCAACCCCTGTGCACTACTTTCTCGTGCTGCTACAATAATTGTTTATAGCCGGGTAAAGTTATTTTTTATTTTGCCACTAAACTAACATTAAAAAAATATATATATATGTTGTAAGACCATCTCACAGACGTGGAATATGCTATTTAAATAAATATTGTCTACTACCACAGATTTTTATATAAGAAAAAACTGACTGCAGAAAAACTTTGACCTGGGGAGAGAGAGCTGTGTGTAAAAGGCGGAAGTGGTCATGCCTATGGCCTGCTAGAGGTTTGTGTCAGTTTAGGCCATGGTACACATTTTCACCTTCTTTGCAAATTTAGGTGAAAATCTAATTGGCTGAAAGTTAGATTTTTTTGTGGAAATATAAATGCAGCAGTAGTGGTAGGCTAGTGTGTAGCCTAAGTGAAATTGTGTTCCTTGGTAAGCTATGTTTAGGCAGGTGAAAGACAAATTGACAAACATAGGCATAAATGACCAACTAACAGTATTGGCATCTGCAGATATTTTTAGTAAACAATTGGTTAGTGATATCGAAGTATTTTCAAATTGGTGCGTCCCTTTCGTTTGACTGCTGCATACTATAATATAATGTATGTAAATTAGGGGTGTAACGGTACACAGAAGCCACGGTTCGGTACGTACCTCTGTATTGGGGCCACGGTTCGGTACGAGTTCGGTACAACAGAAAAAAAACATTTATTATTATTAATATAATTTGTTTTTTTGTTTTAATTTATATATTATATTTATGATAATTATTATTATTAAATAGAATAATTTTCTATAGGCTTGCCGTGGTAGTCGGTGATACTGGTGTCACTCTGTGTTCAGGCATCCAGAGTAAATGAATTGCCTAGTGCCCCTTTAACAACTTATAGGCTTGGTAAGTTTCACTTTCACTTCTAGAGAGGATTTAACTGCACGAGACTGAATACTAGAGAACAGATGACATGTTACACAACTGGCAGAGGCAGGGTTCGTACGGGTGCTGGAAATCCTTGAAAATGCTTGTATTTCAATGTGCTGTTTTAAATGTGCTTGAATTGTGTATAAAGTGCTGGAAAGTTATTGAAATTGTAATTGCACTTTATACTTTAATAATAAATCGCTATCTGACTGAATAGTTTGGTTTTTAGACAAAGAAATAAAATAAGTCGGAGCGACTCGCAAGCCTATTTTGTGTTCGCCTTTCATGCAAAATGAAATGTGGCTCGGCCCCACCCCGTAGTGTTTTTACCTGTGCCATCTGAGAACAGCGCGTGTGTGTGTGTGGCCAAAATGCCGGGAGGCTGCCGTTTTAATGAGCTCTGGCTCGGAGATATCAAATATGCAAAATATGCAGAAAGGACTTGAAGATTTTTACCATGGGGATTGGGGGAGTCTGCACGTTCGAGCCACGTTGAAAGGTGAGCCACTGAGCCATGGGTGTTATTAACGTGTCTCGGCCTGGCTCGCCAGGTAACTAAGTTCGAGACTACAAGTGCTCCACACCTGTCTCCGTAAATGTTTGTTATAAAAATACCACTTCAATAATCGAAATAGTCAAGTAACAGGCAAAATACACTAATGGAATTACAAACTCGTGTTTACCGGACTCTGTTTTTCACCGCAGTGTTGTAGCATGTAACGTTAGGCAAATCAACGTTAGCTAATTTCCTTTCATGTATTTCAAAACACGAAAACTTGTTGTGTATTGAAATGGTATTTTATTTTTATAACGGAACATTTACGGAGACTGGTGTGGAACTGGTGTGGAGCTGTTGTAGTCTGGAACGCAGTAACGTACTGTCTACCTGTATGTCGTGTATGTCATAAATGTTATGATGAATTGAAAATGGGGGACCCTGATGTAAACAAGACGAAAGTATTTCTCTGGTCTGCATCCCCTTAACAATTGTGTGTATTGAGCCATAGTGTATTGTACCCATTCTGCAATCTGTTAATAACGTTTTCAATCAAACGTGACGAGCCAGGCCAATTTTAGCATGTTTATTTATGGAATATGCAATCTTAACAGCTAACGTGACCTTTACAGTTAATTACATGGATAATAATGTTAAGGTAGTTGGTTCATTCCAGGCCATCATTAGGCTCAGTCTAAAATTCATAGGCAGTAGCCTATAAATGAAAATGAAATATACATTTATAATATCATAATGATCCATTTAGATTAGATGTCAACATTAAACAATAAATACTCTTAAAGTTAAGTGCAACCAGTGAGATTAAATTAATAAAACACTTTGTTTTATTTATAACATGCTGCTCCTTTTTATTTAGGGAAGAAGCATCAAATTCTGATGAAAGCATGTCTAAATCCAGGTCCTGCATTAGTGGATTATTTCCAGCAGACAAGCAATGCATCAAGCAGCACAGCTACATCCACATCAACAACCAGCAGTGTAGTGAGAGCCAGAGCAGCCAGTGGAGGAGCTTGCAGTGGAGTTGCCCCTCTACCATCCCCAGGCTCATCCAAGAACCAGTCAACCAGCAACACCACAGGCACCATTAAATCATTTGTTACCTCTAATCCAACACTTCAAGCTGAAATATGCTGGGCAACAAAAGCTGTAACCAGCCACTATTCCTACCATTCATGTAATGACATGGGGGCCATGTTTCAAACAATGTTTCCTGACAGTGAGATAGCAAAGCAATTTACTTGTGGGGAGAATAAAGTGGCATACCTCACCACATTTGGGATAGCTCCTCATTTCTCTTCCCTGAAAACTTTATTAACAGATTGCAGAATGGGTACAATACAGTACGGCTCAATACACACAATTATTAAGGGGATGCAGACCAGAGCAATACTTTCGTCTTGTTTACATCAGGGTCCCCCATGTTCAATTCATCATGACATTTATGACATACACGACATACTGCATAACACATCGGCTCAGCCAGGTTATATATGATGCCAAGTCTACATAATTTTGGTTGTTTAGCACAATAACATCTGATTTAATGTGATGGAAGAAGTGAAATAATCATTTTGAGTAAATATTTAATTTACCACAGCCGCATAAGATGCTGGAAAATCTTGAAAATGCACCTTGAAAATGCTTGAAAAGTGCTTGCATTTTGCCTTGGAAAAGGTGTACAAACCCTGCAGAGGATTATTTGGATTTAAACGCAATAGCAGTTCAACTGGAGTCGAGGAGCTCAGATGATCAGTCCGAAAAAGTGTTTATTTTTTTTATTTGATCAGCGTGAGTCCGGCGGGGGAGAATGTTGTTGTTTGTTTGGCGCGTGTGTGTTGGCGATGCACGGCGTGTGTGTGTTGGCGACGCGCGGCGTGTGTGTGTGTTGGCGATGCGCGACGTGTGTTGGCGACGCACAGCGTATTCTCCTTATGGCTGAGCACACCGCACCGTGACGGCCGTACCGTAGATTCGCGGGACGAATACACGTACCGTTACACCCCTAATGTAAATGTCTGATCGTTCCCATCTCTACTTACCATAATGTCTTCATTCTTCACACAGAGGTCTAATGATGAAGCTACAGAGCTAGAATAGGAACCACTCGTATGGAAGCAGAGAATATTAATGGACATGTGCTTCAAATACAGTGAACTGTTTACTATGTTTGTTGTATGTATCTAGTTAGAGATGCACATTCTCACACGCTTGTGTTTTTTAACAGACTAGTCCAAAGCTGTACCTGAACCTACTGGAGCTGGAGTACAGTGGAGACGTGCAGCAGAACGAGGCAGAGATCTTGGCCTGTTTCGACCGAGCCCTGACCAGCCCCCTGCCCCTCGAGTCTCGCCTCGTCTTCTCCCAGCGCAAGGTGGAGTTCCTGGAGGACTTCGGCAGCGATATCAACGTGTGAGTTCCTGGTGACCCGTTTCAGTGACTCAAGGGAAATTATCTTGATCGTCACGGTGCAATGGAAAGTTTTTCATATTTAACATTTCATTCTTGTACAATTTCACAGGCTTGTGACTGCATACGAGGAACACCAGAAACTCCAGAGAGAAGGTGAATCAACGAAGAGGAAAGCAGAAAATGGGTAAGCATTGAGGTGAAATGTTTGAACAGAGATACAGAGGATCAGCCAACGGTTGAATGAATTGTTTCATTTAGACTGACAATGCTTACTCTTATTTGTCTGCATTTACTTGGACATTAATATTCCAAATGCAAGCTAATATCCCAGCTATGGATGGGTACCGAATCAGGTACTTTTAAGGGTACCGACCGAATCACTGTAGTACCGATTCACGTGAGATCCATCTGTGCCACATTTCGGTAGTACTGTTTTTCTTTTCTTTTATTTTATGATTATTTTTCTCTGACGTCAACGTTTTGTTTACCACGAAACCTATGAAGTGTGCTGCACGTTCACGTCAACACGCACAATACACGCATACCTAGGATTTGACTTGATTCAACAACAAAGCAGTCAGGGAAATGGCAAGCCGAAAACGGTCGCAAGTGTTGTTAAACTTTACAAAGCTAGATGCAGACAACACTCACTATATATTTGGATTTTTATTTTTTTTTTTACAACTGAGGTAGGTCGATTACATTTTTAGAGACTAAAGTACAGAAAAAAGGTACCGTTGAGTACCGGTATCGGTTCAAATGTGAAAGGTACCCAACCCTAATCCCAGCTAAGGTCTCAGTCTGGATAAAGGGTATATGGGCATCCTCATATCTTAATCGACAGTATCTCCATATGCATGGGTGAATGGAATATTATCATGTAAATGAGAAAAATAAAACGACTATAGCTCGGCAGAGAAAGTGCAGATCGACTTGGGATTGGCCGTGTTCAGGAGACTCGGTGTATAAAAAATCGATTGGATCATATCTCCAACAACAACCACTTAACACTTTGAGTGCCAGCAGGGGGCGCACGATTTATCGCTTGAATGCCAGCCATTTGAGACTGATTTTCCGATATTTCATGATTTTCGCGGAGCTATTTCTATATTATGGCTATGTGTCTAATACGCCCATCTCTTATCAATGACTTGCTTGCAGTAAACATGTACGAAACGGATTGTTTTTTCATCTGTACATTTCCGTTTTATACCGTTTTGAAAAACTGCAAGTTTTTGAAAATTTCCAGAAAGAAATAAAGTTTCCGTGATAATAGCTCTTTAGTGGAATACACAAAACACGTTGTCATTTTTCGGCCTATTTATGAATCTTTTTAAAATAAACGCTAGATTATCGATAGTATATGCATGCTAGAGAAGCGGGCTGAAAAATCGATTATCTATTTCCTGGTCAGCGCTAACTAGGGATAGGTACCTTTCACATTTGAACCGATACGGTACCTGTGAATCGATACCGGTACCCAACGGTACCTTTTTTCGGTACTTTAGTCTCAAAAATGTTAATTTACCTAACTCAGTCGTGAAAGAAATAATCCAAACTTCAAATAACTACAATTTCGACCGTTTTCGGCTTGCCATTGCTCCAACTGCTTTGTTGTTGAATCAAGTAAAATCCTAGGTAAGCATATATTGTGCGTGTGAACGTTGACATGAAAAGAAAAAAGCAAAAAGAAAAAAAAAAAGCAGTATCTCACTTGAATCGATACTCGGTAGTACCGACGTGTTTCGGTTTGGTACCTCAAAAGTACCGAATTCGGTACCCATCCCTAGCGCTAACGTCATACAAGCACACACAGCCACACGCACACGTTGTGAAATATGTGAAAAATACATCTGATTACCCCAAGACTGGTAACATAGATTCCTTACCTCGCATCAGATGTTCTGCAAAAAGATTATTCCAATTCCTGATCGCCATTCCAAATATTGATCGCGTTTATTGATCCAACGTTAGGTACTCGAAACACATATTCCACGCTGTTCTGAGGGTCTACAATGAATCCGATCGGCTCGGGTTACATGCCTGAGAAGTAAAATGTGGATTCCGGAGTTTTTTTTCTTCTCATGCAGTCCAATCCAATGGGTACATTATCATCCGGGAGACGATAGGGGGCGGTATTTTCCCTGTTAGAGCTCATAGACAGTCCCAATGGTAACGTGAGGCTAGATTGATGAAAAATGAATGGATATCGCTAATAAAAGCAATAACGATTAAATGACGATTTCTCGTCCCTGGCACTCAACGCATGGCATGAAATAATGATTTCTCGTGGCTGGCACTCAATGTGTTAATGTCGAGGCTCTCATCCACATTCATTCATTTTCTCCCCCCGCTCCCTCATCCATGAGCTCAATGTAACGCAGCAGTGCAGTGGTCTATAAGATATTTATCATGCTTCTGTATCCTGGCTAATATCGACAAATATTTGCTATCATATTGGGGTTTCCTGTGGTGGGGAGGGGGGGAAACCTTGTCACTTTTTGATTGTCCTTCTCGTGTCACCGGCCACAGCTCCCAGGAGCCGGACTCCAAGAGACAGCGTGTAGAGGAGAACTCGACCTCGGGACCTGTGGTGCCCGACATGCAAGCCAACGCCAACAACTCGGCCTACAACTACAACTGGTACCAGGTAAGGCCTAGACCAGTGTTTCTCAACTGGTGGGTCGTGACCCAAAAGTGGGTCGCGGGGCCATTTTGAGTGGGTCGTGGATGTGTGTAAAATTTGCACTACCTATCTTTGTGAAAGTGGCTTCTCAGCTCTGGTCCAGCTGAAGACAAAGCGGAGGAACAGATTGGACATTGAGCATGACCTCAGAGTTGCTTTGTCTACCATCACCCCAGACTTTGAGACTCTTGTCAGGAGCAAACAACATCCCCAGTTATCCCATTAGTTCCCTGGGATGTTAAGCTAAGAAGTCTGCTAAGAAGGATATATTATTTATTATTATTATTTTATTTCATTGTGTTTTTAGCCATAGTTGCACTTTTGTTGCAACCCCAGTTATCCCATTAGTTCCCCCAAACTTAGGTCTGTTATGTTAACACTTTGACTGCCTAAAAACGCTTTACAGCGTCATTGCTGGCCATGCTAAAGTTGCCGGGGGACGCTGTACAGCGTCCTTATATCAATATTTCAAAAATCTGGAATCGGATTCATATTCCCCCTCCGCTGGCCTGATATCCACCAGCAGGACCCACTGAGCTCTCTGGCGGTTCAGGAGCGCCATCTGGTGGCCGATCGGCGCAACCGCTTAACAGGAAGCGCAGTAGAGGTTTTGCTGGTCGGCCCTATTACTTCCGGCCACTCGGTATAGGTTCCGGCACTCTAGCTCGTCACTCTACATAGCGATCGATTGCCAATAACTCGATAAACAACATGATTTGGACGTATATACCATTATACAAGCTGGAGATGGACCGGGTAATAATATATCCCATAATGATAAAATTTCTACTCGACGATGATCGCCCAACGGCGCGCGGAGACTGGGGTGAGTTTCAGCGTGTAACGTTACCATCTTCGATACTAACTGCTTTTATCAACATTTGACCCACATTAGATGATTGGTATAACGCTGCCCACGGAATTATAAACGCCCCCTCGCCCATCCGGTCAACATCAGATGACGTGTAGTAACTTCTAGAAGTACGTCTAGTTGGAATTTTTTATATCGCGCTGATTGCCATCAAACTGTATTTCATCATCAATATAATGCATTTGGGGCTATATATCACGTTCTGGAGAAAGTTGCAGAAAGAGATGAAAACATACTTATACATTAGACCATACTTTACTATGAATATGTGAATGAAAAAGTTTAACGTTGCTACACAATGAACAATACATATAGGACTTTGAATGGGCCCTAATAATGGCAATGTAGCAATAGAATTTAAAAAGTTATAGCCCTGCAAAGAAGGGGACTTTCTCCATAGACAAATAGCGCTGGCAATCTATGGTATATCATTAATTTAACCCAAGGCAACCAAAGTGTTAAGCTAAAATCTGCTAAGAAGCATTATTATTTATTATTATTTTATTTCATTGTGTTTTTAGCCCTAGTTGCACTTTTGTTGCAACCCCAGTTATCCCATTAGTTCCCCCAAACTTAGGTCTGTTATGTTAAGCTAAGAAATCTGCTAAGAAGCATAATTATTTATTATTATTTAATTTCATTGGGTTTTTAGCCCTAGTTGCACTTTTGTTGCAACCCCAGTTATCCCATTAGTTCCCCCAAACTTAGGTCTGTTATGTTAAGCTAAGAAATCTGCTAAGCATATTATTTATTATTATTTTATTTCATTGGGTTTTTAGAAATAGTTGCACTTTTTTGTGTTTATTTCATGTTTTGAAAGATTGCGTATTACTGCAAAAAATTTTTTTTGACATAAATCATAGTGGTTCAAAATGTTGGGTCGCGACTTAATGACTAAGGAAAATGTTGGGTCCCGAGGCTAGACCAGTTGAGAACCACTGGCCTAGACCAGGGGTTCCCAAACTTTTCAGGCCAGGGCCCAGAAATTAAGGCGTCAGAGAGCCGCGGCCCAATGGACATCGTCAGGCTTTTTTTTTTTTTTTTTTTGCCAGGTGACCGATTTTTTAAGCCAAATATCACTTCAATCCTATTAAGTTAGTTCAAGTTAGTTATTCATTTATATGTGCTATTTATGAGAGGGCTAACTTGTTAATCATCTCGCGGCCCACCCGTGGCTGCTCGCGGCCCACCTTTGGGTCGCGACCCCGACTTTGGGAACCACTGGCCTAGACGACAAGAGTTTTTATAATTTTTATTATTTCTCTGATCAAATCACAACTGTTGCTTCACTTACTTTGTTTGTCCGAGGGAAGCAACTGTTGTGATTGGAGGATCAAGAAAAGAGGGTGGGTTTGAAGGCCTGATTTATTGTTGAATGTGCTTAATGTGTTCTCCTGTCTTTCCAGCAACAACAGTACAACAACTGGGGACAGAACTCGTGGGGGCAGTACAACCAGTATGCCCAGTATAACCAGTACTACCCCCCTCCTCCTACATGATGGGTGTACAGATCCTCACACTAAGAAGAAGAAAGAGATTCACAGAGGAAGCATCCTTTCTGCCCTGCCGAAACTGATCTAAACCATCCCTTTTCTTTTTGTGTCATATTTTGTTTCAACATCGATCGACCGATTTGCTACGTTCATTATCTCCTACTTCATCGATTGGATGCTTTTGTGTTATCTAATGCATGTGTGTTTGTTGCAGACAACAAGTTGGTTCAGACATAAATACATTTTTAAGATGTTTTATTTTATTTTTTATTTTTTTTAGATTGGATGACTTGAGTTTGGTCTCTTGTGCGCGCCCTGTCTTGGAAGAAATTTGTTATGTTTAATAAAGACTTAGATTTGTAAAGGAGGCATTGACTGATGTAACGTTACTTCTCAGGCCCCTTTCTATGCTTTGTGAATGGAGAGCTTTTTAAGATTTCAAAGTTTTTTTTTTTTTTTCATTTCCTGAGACACAGAAATATGCTTTGCATATTTTCTTCTTTTTTTTGACTTCATTTCATAATAAAGAGATTGATATCATATGATTTGGTCAGTTATTGAATTTTTCCAGTTTGTCACAATCTATAAAATGGTAAAATATTTAGTTTTAGAAGATTATTTATTGGCAGGTTAACAACGGGTGTAATTACGGTTCAAGTCATTCAGCTGATGCTTTTATCCAAAGTGATGTACAAGTCAGCAGGAGTGGTACACCTCTGGCGGCTAAGAGTAAGCGGTATTGTCATCTAGCAGTACTTCACTCTTGAGTGCATAGTAGTATAGACATAATTGGCATAGTAGGTAATGGTATAGGCATTTAGATGTGTCAGCCATTTCAGTGAGACTGCATACACAATACCAGGGCCCTGCACTCGCCTAAATGGAACGGTACCGTAATTAATGTTATTAATTACACCCGTTTTTAATCCTGTAAATTAGTCTATTACTATGAATAATATTGATGAGGAAACACTACGTTTTTTTTTTTTTTGTGTGTGGAACTTCACTATGCAGGGATTCCGTTCATACTGCTATTATATGCTATGGCCCTCTAACCCCATATCAACCTCCATGTCAAACTGGATTTTATGCAGTTACATTTAGTGAATGATGCACACCAAATTTATTTTACACTATTGGCTTCCCTATATGGATACAAAATTAGGATGATTTTAACATCCAACCATGTTAATGCCTTAGCCACTTTTGCGCCCAACCCTAACATGGTTTTACACATCTGCTTCTATTTTCACATCTCTGAATTCAGGATAGTGTCGTCGTCGAGCCCCCCCCCCCCTATAATCTGAACTCACGTTTTTCAAGTTCTTCTCTCCTCACACAATACTATGTAAAATGCAGGTACTGTAGTGATTATATGATATTTGAGCCTATATAAAGAGTAGGGCGTTCCCCGACGTTCCTGGCCAAATTCCCAATCAGGTCTCTGACATCAAGGCCACCGGCACCTAATCATCCCTACCCTTCCCCCTTAACAGTAATCTTCCCCTTGAAGAACAGTAATCCAGAACTATTTTATTGCACTGTAAAATATATATATTTTTTTTAATCTATTCTATTCTACAATTTTATTGCACTGCACTATTTTACTCTGTCTATTTTATATTGCTCCTTTTATTATTGTATTGCTCCTTTTATTATTGTCTATTTAAAACTGAATCAAACCATAAACTAGGTGGCCTGTTGGGATGTTAGATCCTAATGTGAAAAACTGATTTTATATGTCTGCACTTTGTGCTCATTTTATGCCTCTTTTTTCTGTTGTGAAGCACTTTGAGCTGCAGTTTCTGCAATATTATTATGATTGTTGTATCAACCCTAAATCTGAGTTGGGGGGGGGGGGGGGGGGGGAATGCAATGCAGACAAACAGTGCAACCATTTCACTCACATTTGCCCATTCATTTTTGGACACATCACACACCATCGGTGTGTGTACTGTACGTGTGCTGTCATAGCTCCACCTACAGGCCTAATGGAGAACACCAGGATGTGAATGGAGGGTGAATGTGAGGTATATCGTGTAAATAAGTTTTGATTGATCGCAAGACTACACTGTAAAAAAAAAAAATAAGTTACCAGAACTTCAGTTACTGTGCATTACGGTTTTCAGTTTTCAATCCATAATAAGTTAACAGAAAAATAAGTACACAACCACATTATTTCAACCTAATAAAACTATGTTTATTGTCATTGTTTTAAGAACACAAGTTGACTTGGTAATACTCACATTTTGAGTAAAAAAAATTGCTTTTAACATGTGCAATGTTAAATGAAATAGAAAAATAAATAATAAAATGTGTTGATTAATCCCACTGGTCACAATGGTGACCATAATAATGTTTTTGTTATAAGGTTCTGCAAATGTTACTGAATGATGTAGCAATGTATTTCCAGCTAAATTGAAATAAAATTGCTTTTAACATGTGCAATGTTAAATGAAATAGAAAAATAAATAATAAAATGTGTTGATTAATCCCACTGGTCACAATGGTGACCGTAATAATGTTTTTGTTATAAGGTTCTGCAAATGTTACTGAATGATGTAGCAATGTATTTCCAGCTAAATTGAAATAATAAACAAATAAATTAAATATGTGGTAGTAAAAAGAACCTGTGGGAGGATTTCAACAAGATAAATGCGACAACAGTGCAAAATATTTCACTATAATATTTCAAAGCAAGTGCCAGTCTATGGCAGCCATTGAGCCTGCGTAGCCCAATGTTGGGTGCTACCAGTGGTGGTGAAGGAGGCCATTTCCACCCTACATTGTGGGGAGCACTTTGAGTGTCTAGAAAAGCGCTATATAAATGTAATGAATTATATCAGCCATTTGAATATGTACAGAAGGACATGCACTAGTAGTCAGAGACATTTCTGGTAGTCTCATTCATTACAGAAAGTTGGCTATTATCTCCCATGCAGTCCACATACATGGTTGTCATGTTGCATCTCAACACATCTCCACGTATGTAATATTTACTAACCATGGAGCAGCAGCTGTATTTGCAAATCTGGTATGTCATAAATGTATAGATGTAGCAGTACTGTCTATCTGTATGTCATGTATGTCATATGTTCTTATGATTAATTGAAAATGGGGGACCCTGATGTAAACAAGACGAAAGTCTTTCTCTGGTCTGCATCCCCTTAACAATTGTATGTATTGAGCTGTACTGTACCCATTCTGCAATCTGTTAATACAGTTTTCAATCAAGCAGACAGGGTTCAGGGTTGCTGTCTGCGGCATCATATCAATAAAGGGGAGTGGCCACAGCTCGAGCGTGCACACATGCGCAGTATCGAGGCCCCGAAAGTCCTTTTTTGCCTAGCGTTGAACGACTAGCATCGAGCGAGGTAAGGCCTGTGGAAAGTGAGCTTAAATATCACATTAATCCAACTCTTTGGTATTAGTTAGGTTATGCACAGAGTTAACATAGTATTCCGCATGTATAGCAACCCATCGTTCGCGTTATTACTCGACATTATTCGGTGATATTTTGTAGTCGTTATGAAACGCGTCCCCCATGTGGCTAGCTAGATTAGCATTAGCGTTAGCTAGTAGCCGCTAGCCAGCTTCTACTTCCAGGCACGTTGGTCTCATGGGTTCATCCACTTGTACTCTCTGTCCAGTTCACATCGTCGTTTTTTTGTTGTCACTGTTGTATTTAACGTTAATACATAAGCACACAGATCATTGCAACTAACGATAAGCTCGACTTCGCTAACGGTAGTTAACCTGAGCTAACATGTTGTTGGTGTTAATCGGAATGGCTTTCTGAACTACGCTAGTAGCGGATGTTGGTCGGTGCTTGACGGTAACTTTACGCCAACATTACAACGTCAACTGACTCTACTGGTCCCCTCAGAGGAACCCAACTGACCAGGCTGTATGTGTGAAGAAACTGAAGATTGAATAATAGCAGTGACGGGTTATTGAACTAATGCCTTTCTGTCTTGTGTTTTGAGCTTCAAGATGCAGCTCTTCCTACGTGCCCAGAACACACACACCCTTGAGGTGACCGGACAGGAGACTGTCGGACAAATCAAGGTAATGTGGTAACTGACATCTAAACTTATTGCTCCACATGACTGATCCCTGACCACCAAAACATCCTGCTTTAGAAACTGCTTTTTCCCCACTGCCATACTGACACTGAACTCCCTGTAGCACCCCCCCCTACCTCTGTTGCTATGGACATAAACTGATATTGTGGTCTTTGTAATTATGTATTAACTGCATGTATGTATTGTAAGTGGTGTTCTATGTTGGAACTATGCTGTAACTGAGACCAAATCCCACCAGCCTGGCTGGGTGGTCATTAAATAATCTAATCTAAGTTGTAACACCAGTGACATCTATACTTCTTGCTCCATATGACAATTACATTTGTTTCAGGTCAGTTAATGCTGATGCCAAGCTTAACTCAAAACAGTCGATAATGCCACAATCCCTGCTAACTCATTTGACATATCTAATGAGTATCCTCTGTGATTATGTATTATTTCAGGCCCATGTCCAGACTCTTGAGGGTCTCCTGGTTGAAGACCAGGTTCTGTTGCTAGCTGGCTGCCCCCTGGAGGATGACTCCTCCCTGGTGTCCTGCGGTGTCTCTGAGCACTGCACACTGGAAGTGGCCGGCAGGCTGCTGGGAGGTCAGTACAATTAACTGCCAACAGTGGAGTGGTTGTGTTTAACGTAGAGCCTGATATTGGGTTGAGAATCCCCAAAGACGAGAGTCTTAATTTTGTGGTCAATTGTGGGACGTGGTTATCAAAATATAAATAATTTGCTGCACTATGAATTTGTGTGGATGTGCCTTTATATATGCTAGACCTGATGGATATAGTGGCCCACATTTATTCTATTAAAGGTGGGGAAGACTATTTACAGTGAGCAAGTTTCAGAGTAAGCTTACATGTCCATGATTTATTTTATATATAGTTGTACATTTTTACCTGTGTTTTCTTGATTCTGACAATTCTCTGGAATCAACATTTGTCTCCGCTGGAACTTATCCCTTAAAAAAACAGCGACGGAACAAGAGTAATTTTCTTAACTTCCACCGGGGACGGGACAGGGGAATTATATTCATTGTATCGCTGGACGGGGGTGAAAATACACTCATATCAGGCTCTAGTTTAACAGGGATTCACACAAACATGGCATCTACAATGGGTGGTTAAAGTGTGGCGTGAGACAATGAGCATAGTTAGTTTATACAAGCGGGACCGTTTTTAGGGAGTCCTGTGTTTCAACATAATTCATGACCATGAGCCGTGAGATGAAGAACCACATAAGTCCATTTGAATGAGAGCATGAATGCGATTCATCGCCTGACTGTCGTCTACCTTGCTGTCGTAAATTGAATGCATACTACCATCTTCAGATGGAGTGATATTTGAAAAGATTCCCACGTAACCCTTTCACTGCCACACGACGGAAGGATAACCCTTTACTATCACACAACCGACGGTCGTGTGGCAGTGAAAGGGTTAACATTCTCTGTATTGTCGCAGTGAAAGGGTTAACCGTTTGGTAGTGTGGCAGTGAAAGGGTTAAGAGCCGTGGTCATCATGTACATGCATGCTGGACTGTTACGGCACTAACCTTCCATTCTCTCCCACCAGGTAAGGTCCACGGCTCTCTGGCCCGTGCCGGAAAAGTAAGGGGACAGACACCCAAGGTTAGTAGAGATCTGATGCTCATCTCACTGCCCCTCTTTCAGTTTTGGACCACGCATAACATTGTCAGGTTGTGCTAAATGTTGATGTGTAGGTCTACCAATACTGGTATTGATCTATTTCAAGCGCTTGCCCTCTTTTCTTGATTTTCCAATCACAACTGTTGCTTCCCTTCGGACAAGTTTTGTTGAAGCAACAGTTGTGTGGAGTATCGGGAAAAGAGGGAGGGCGCTTGAAATGGGTCCATTAGGCGTGAGATCTAAAACATGATGTTGGCAGTGAGAATTTCCACCGATATTAAAAGTCCCAACACCAGAAGCCATGTGACATGTCAGGAATCGACGTGACTTAATCTTCTTTTTGTCACAGAAGCGTGTTAGATCGTTTTTGTCTGGTGACCACATCTTAATGGTCAAATTCTGTATGTACAGTGAAAGTAATGGATCATCTGTACTCCGTATTGATGGCAGATACTAAGTTTATATAGTAAGGTATTTTCATCCATTATTATAGTCTGTAGAATTATATCATTTGTAAATCATTGAATAATCACTGTTTCAATCTGGGACAATTACTGAAGATGTTCCACTCTTGTCACTGGGTTAAGATTCACTGAGGTATCCAGAGAATTGACTCCTCTTTTGATCGTCCATCACAGGTTGACAAGCAGGAGAAGAAGAAGAAGAAGACTGGTCGCGCCAAGCGTCGCATCCAGTACAACAGGCGCTTCGTGAACGTGGTGCCCACCTTTGGCAAGAAGAAGGGACCCAACGCCAACTCCTAAGTGCTCCTGCACCCATGAGGAGAAACTCGACCATCAGATCCCATCAGTTTTTACCAAGTTCAATGTTATCCTTCTGTACAGAATAAAGATTTGGCTTGGATGAATGATCACTGCGTTTGACTACGGTATACAATTTGATGTGTCTTGGATCAATGAGAAATCCTTTTTAGGTTTAAGGATTTTTCTTCTAGGTTGGATTTATACAAATAAAATAACTGATTTAATGTTACATTAAAGGGGCAGTTCATACACACAACCTTACCCCGAGTGATATTTATCCATACAGATCGTTTGTGTGATTTGCTTAATTTTGGACATAACTGCCCTCACTCCAATGCAATGGAGTCACCTTTAACTAGATATAACATGGGTCACAGTTATGAATTACTAACTGAAAATCCAACCTTAAGGACCAGCAGCAACATTTATGCCAGAATTGTCTTAACCAGTATGCACAATACTTTGGTGGTACAGAGGAACAAGTTTCATCTAGACTTAAATGGTGAGATTGTTCACCAATTTGGTTATCAAAATTAAATTATTAATTGCACTATGAATTTGTGGATGTGCCTTTAACTTGTTACATAGACCTGGTAGGTATAGTGGCCCACTTATTATTTTAAAGGTGGTAGACTATTTAGGATAAATGAACACGTTTCAGAGTGAGTTTAATTTCCAGCTGAAATCAAGTCCGGTCCATTGACAATTTGAGCTCTACACCAATGGATTTGAAATTAAATTAGGATGTGCTTTTAAGTGCACACTTTCAGCTTTCATTTGATGGTATTTGTATCCAAATTAGATGGAACAGTGTTGGAATTATGACCGTTTCTACAAGCGCTGTCTAAGCATTTGGCTGAATATTTAAGCAGATATTGCCAAACGCCATAACAGTACCACCACCATGCTTCACTGATAAGGTGGTATGCTTTGGACCATGAGCAAATCTTCCCTTCTCCATACTTTCATCAGTCTATAGGATGTTCCAGAACTATGGTTTACATCTTGTGGTGATCCCTCTATTCACTCTGAAGTCTTCTTTTGACTATTGACTTTGACAGATGCCTACCTCCAGTAGAGTGTTGATCTGGCCAACTGTTGTGAAGGGGTTTTTCTTTATCAGGGAAAGAATCCACCAGTTTGTGTTGCCGAGCTCACCGGTGCGTTTTCCTTTAATTAAAAAAAATTACCAGTCGATTTGGCCACAGTGCTTTTGCCATCTCTTGGTGGGTTTGGTTAGATTTCTCACCCCAATGGTGGCCTACTTCACTCATAGTGAAGCTCTTTGGACCTCAAAGGAGTTCACGGCAATAGATTCCAAATGCAAATACCACTTGAAATGGACTAGACTTTTATCTGCTCCTTGTAAATGAAATTAGGGAATAACACACCTGGCCATGGGACAATTGAGCTGCCAATTGTCCCAATTAGTTTGTTAAAAAGGGCGAGGCACAAATTGTTGTAATTAATACACCATTCATTGTGGCGGTGTACACTGTACAGAGCCAAAATTATGCAATTTGTGTTGATAAGCTCTGCATTTCAAAGGCACAGGCAGCTTCAAGCTGGATACAAATAAGGTTAAACATTTCCCAGCCCGATAATTAATTTGATGAGCAGTGAGTTTTACTATGTAACCCTGAGAACACCACTTGGTGGACAAATAAAAATCAAGATCAGTTTATATTTAGGCCAGGTGTTTGAATGTCTGATTTTATAGCACATGGTAATTGAATGTAAATGGTGCACACATTATATTGTGGCCTGTAACTCATACTACTTATCAGTGATTTTGGTATTGTTCATTAGTCTGACTGGCAATAACTTGTTAAAATCAGTTTCAATAAGGACTCACTACAAAGATGAATTGTTGATGCATCACGTATGGGCATCAAAATATGATCACAACTCCTTCAATTCAGTTTCCAAAACGGTTTTATTTATTTCTCTTTACAAGTTACATGCAAAAGAACAGAACAAAAAGCAGGAATAAAACAATACTAAAAAGACGCCTTCCTCTGTTGTGTTTCAACTGTAAATCGGGGTGCTCCATCTGTACAGTGCTGCCAAAGTCATCACATTTGGCCATGCTAGAAAAGTCACTTAATGCACTTTTATATTTGAAATGCAACTGGTTGCCATTTCCACTTTTAACCAAACCGTCAAAAACATAATAATGACAAATAAATTGTACAGTACAGATACAAACTGGCAACCAGGCTGAACGTAAACCAAAATATTATAGGAATTTATGGCTTTCAAGCATGGCCATCCAGTGACAACCATTTCCTCCTTCCCTTCGAAATAGTGCATGCCGAGGATGTTGCTTTCGTTAATCCACAGCCACCAGCTCAACCTCAAAAATGAGCTTGGCGTTTGGTGGGATTCTGGTAGAGAGGATGGGTTAAGGATCAGACTGAGGAATCTCTAGCGACAGCAGACTGATGACTAAAACAACGAGACGCAACAGTTGTGATCGGAGGATTAAGAAAAGAGGGCAGGTGCGGCTAGGTGGTGTAGTGGGCAAGGCATTCGCCACCAGTGTGGAGACGCTAGGATTCGCGTGTTCGAATCCAGCTCTCCACATTGTTTTTCAGTTTGGCTGGTCGTCCGCAGTAATACACATTGGCCGTATTACGGGGAGGGAAAACTGAAGGGTGGGGATCGAACGTTGTGAACAAGCGACTCCTACAAGTCGGTTGGTGCGCCTGCGCAGTAGAATCAGGAAGTGTCGGGGGCAGCGTGAGCCTCCCACGCGTTACTCCTCGACACTGAGAGATCGAGCTGCGCAGGTGAAAAGATGCGACTGCTGTTACCTCAAGTACCGGAGGGGACTTGTGCTATGTATGACTTAGTCCACATTGCAGCCGGCTTGTGGGAGGCAAGAAACAGCGTTCGTGACAGGGGAGGGTTGAATTGGATGATACGAAATTGGGATGGGAGAAAATATGGAAAAATGGGAGAAAAAGTGGATAAAAAATAAAAATAAAAGAGGGCAGGGTTTGAGTGCAGTCACTACCTACCGACACCTACTTATTGGCGTTTTAAATCTAAATTTAATTATTATATTTTATTTTACATTATTCTCAATGTGTGGTTATGGTCTTTGTGAGCGCAAGCATAGGGCCAACTCCCTTCTACGTGTACTTTGTGAATAAAACTGATAATGACATCTCAAATTATGGTACTAAGCCACATCTAAACTGTAATGGTAGAATGTGGACCTATTTATACTAGAAAGTAGTGTAGCTTTTCACACCTTGCTTTGAAAAGACATTTAGCAATTTTACAAAGAGGCCAGAATCTAGTTCTCACCTCTTATAGTAGAGTAACAAAAAGGTCTTATGATTCAGCCTAGTCACGAACAGATTACACACATATTCACAATTTACAGACAAATTAACGCTTAAGAGAATTATGAATTAAGTATTCGATTAGTAAAAGCTCATGGACCATAATTACCAATGCCATGTATGAATAAACTCAAAATGACAGGTGCTTCGACTGATGACATTATTAAGTTCAAACCTCTCACATAAACTCTAACGCAGATCGAAATAGTAACACCGGGTTACATTTTGCAGCTCTGTGAAATGCATTAATTGGGAAACAAAGTTACTCTGCTCAAGTTAACAAAAGGATACTTTGAATCCGGAAGACCCTTCTTTCCATAGGCCCACTCTGGCTCGATCTCCAGCCTGGCAGTCTCCCCCCTGCTCATCGTCAGGATGCCCTCATCCCACTGTGGAAGCAGGAAACATGACATGGTCAATGACGAGTAGTGAAGGAGAGTGTAAAAAAAGGATGCATAATGTTTATTTTAGCACCTTTCAATACACATGAGTAGCAGAGTGGTCCACGAACTCCCAATATCAAAACAAAAGCAACTGCACAATAAATATACACTTGACAAAAACACAACCTATAGCAGATATGGAAAACACCTGTGAACAAAGGGAGAATTGGGAGAATTAGGAAAATTAGAAGTTTATAATTAGCTATACGGTCACAGTATGATATTAAACTAGGGATGGGCATGAGTAATGTTTTCCCAGATCAAGTACTATTTACTATTTTTAGAACGCATCTTAAATCAATCAGTGCCAGCTATTAGACTGGGCCTGCTGTAGTTAGGCCAGCTTTCCATTACAACTTTTCACTGTGCGTCAAATTGTTTGTAGAGCTAAATCTATATTTTATATTATAGTTCTGTATCCAATATCATTGTCAATTGACACTAAGAACCTTCCGTTCAAGATGCATATAAGAAATATTTTTAATATGTTCCCATTTTATACCATGGTGAATATGAGTGTTATATCGGAATGATCTGGGATAATCCCTGCAAGGCTATTTATAAGGCGCTAAGCTAATAACGTTAAATCCATAGCGTTTCGTCCCTACACACAATCCAAATGCATATGATCGGTATCATGTTCCATCATGAATGCATGAAGGGGGGGCGGGGGAAGTAGTTTCTGATTAATTGATTGCCAATAACGGCATTCGTTATTACCACAACATAGGCTGATCTGGGGGATGGCTATTAAATCCTTGCACGATCAAAGCTGAAATTGACATCAAATTGCTCTTACCTTTGGCCGGTTGGATTCCAAAAAGAATTTTCCAATTATTTGATCGCCATCTGGTAGATCATATGTCCATTGACCCATGCCATAATCCTTTACTGCATAATGAATTCGGCATCCCAAAGAGTATTCCATGCAATCGAGTGAAGCCCTCGCTTCAGACTAACTAAAAAGTCTGCCCGGAGAGATTTCAGTGAGACACCTGGTCTGCAACAGGGGTTACTGCATTCTCGAGACAGCGCCACTACCAGGATCTGACCGGTACTGCACATTCGGACTCCCAATATGCCTTTTCCAGCCAAAATACAGCTCAGACAGTGAATATGATATTAATATAAAAAAAATAAAGAAAAACGAACCAAAAACACATTACGTGGCTGGCACCCAACGATTGTCGGGCAAACGCGTAATATTACGTGGATGGCCCCGAATGAGCTAAAGAGCATGGCAGCAGCAATAACGAGATATTTTGCCGTCACACACAATACCGATTTTATCATGTCTCGCTCCGACCAATGCCCAGTAATATACCCGATGCTTAATGCGTATCGTCAATCAAAACAGTTACAATTTGTAATAATAACATTACCTCCATTCTGTCTGCAGCAGGTCTCTCTGCTCATGGAACGGCATGTCCGTATATCTATGAACGTTACGTTAAATAATGCTAAGATAGCTGTATTCCAATGCAACAAACGTTTTGTTCCACAGCTTCCAGTGTTGTCTTCCTGCAGCAACTCACACCTTGCAGGATTTCAGAGCGAGACTTCTATTTAAAAAACAATCGAGCACCCTTAGAAACCACTCGAGTTCAGTTGAAATGACGAGTAATCGATACTCGCACCCATCCATAATTTAAACCACGTTAAAGAGAGGGGACGAGTGTGTATATCGAGGGGATGAGTATAGACATCGAGGTGGAATGAGTATGGACATCGAGGGGGGATGAGTAAGTATGGACGTCTGAGGTCGGTAATCGAATCTAGAGTATGCATAGTTTTCACCTACTCCTCTAATGACTTTGCCCATGCCGACCTTGAAGGTCAGTGGTTTGGTCTGTTTCTTCTTTCTGGCCGCTGGAGAGAGGGGAAAGCACAGGAAAGTATGGGAAGACGCGAAGAGGGCCATCTTTGTGACAGCAAAGAATCCACAACGATCAGAGGTCGGGCTGCCCCATTAACTAGGGCTGAACAATTCATTGAATTTTTTTTCCGAAATCGCAATACAGCCTAGTGCAGTGTCGAAATCGCAATATACCATTCTAAACGAAGTATTGTGATGCTGCCGGCCTACAAATTTAAGGACATAAAGCATCTTTGTTGGTACAGATCCCTGCAAAAAGAAAATCACACCATGATCATTTTAACATGCTTTTCAATGAAAATTATGGAAAATAATGAGCATTCCCTCTAATATTGTGAATCACATCGACTTGCAAGATCAGTCAAAATAGTTGCAATTAGATCTTTTCCCCAAAAATGGTTCAGCCCTACCATCAACCGTCATCATAACACCCTCCACCTTGATGGACACCACAACAGAATCTCAGTTTAGCAGACTAAAATATCATTCAGAGAGAGATCAGCAAATGGGAGGAGTAGCTGTATGTGGTCCAGTTGTCCTACTTGTGGGGATATTGGTGTCGAAGACGGTTCCGTCCTCCAAGGATCCGGTGTACCAACAGCTCACAGGATCGCCTTTCTTTGGGAAGTTAGTCTTGTCTCCTTTCTTCAGCACCGACTTGAAGAATTTGGGCGGACCCTGCATTCATCACATCATGATGAATTACCATTTGTATTGAGCAATTTATTTTCAAGGAGGTTGTACGATAATTGTCATTATACAGCACAAGTACAGTACAATGAAAAGAAGTTTGGCATCCAAACAGAGTGCAAATGTTAAACTGGGTACAAAATATACAAATTAGTACTACCAAGTGTAGCGCTAATCAGATGCATGTACAGAGTTGTAGTATAATAAATAAAGACGTATGACTGGCCAGCAGCGTAAATATATAGTAGGATATGTACAGATATAGATATAGTAAAGGATTATGTGCAGGTAAGTACATATAAAAGGTGAGGATAGGTATATATGCGGTGAGAATAAATTATATATATATATGGTATATACAGCATTATTGTACATGCTATCATACAGAGCTATGGGTTATAAGCAGGTGTACAAGTATAAAGATGAATACCAATTTAGCAAACAACGTAGAAATAAATGTAATGGTCCACAGATATGGATCCCAGGCTTAGAGGATTTATCATTAATAATACCAGTACCTCATCCACAACCTCAATTTCCTTGGGCTTGTCGTCGAGCTTCACAGACTTGATCTGCTCGGTCACTTCTTCAATAGGTTCTGTGCCAAGAAATCTCTGCAAGTGACACAGATGTAAGGAGAAAAATGAAGTTTTCAAATTAATTGTATACATTATATTATATACTACATACTGGAGTGTACTGTTCAGTACAGGGGAGTGCAGTATACCACATACCACACTCCTATGCGGAGCCATCTCCGCACCTGTAAGCCACAGCCTGCTAAACAGCTCTGCCCGAGATCCTAAACCTGTACCGAATCCAGACATCCGCAACCAAAATTGTTTGAATGAAAATGCAGCTATAACTTTGAATTGGGTGTATATACAGAGTATCATAGCCAAAGATTACGCTTTAACTCAAGCATTTGAGTTGTGTAGTTATTAGAAAAGTAAACCAACCATCTTTTCTACATAAGATAAGGAAAGTAGGAAACCATATCTTTATGGCTGCGTTTGTCGTTTCCATTCCATGCACAGATGCCGTGAAATGTAATTATTTGATTATAAATCTTCTTCGGTTCTTATTTATGAAAAAATATATGAGGGGAACAATGATATGCTAAGGGAAAATAATAGTAAAGGTAGCACCAGTTAGTTTACTTCCTCTTTGGGCAGAGATGTTCTGACAGTGGAACGTCGTCCAACTCTGCGTAGGAGAATGGCGACATACAGTACTACACGCAACATACTTGAGGACCTGCACACCCATGTGGAAGTGGCCGTTCGTAATACCATAAGAAAAAGATAAAACGATTATTGTGCCGCATGCCATGTTGCCCTCATTTTGTGCAGCATAAATGCAGCGCACCCTTCCTTCACAGCGGTGTGCTCCGTGAGGATAATTCATACAATGTAGTATGTAGCATGGACAAATTCTACAATATAGTACTATGTATTATGGATAAACCATACAATATAGTATGTGTCATGGATATATCCTACAATATAGTATGTAGCATGGATAAATCGTACAATATAGTATGCATTATGGATAAATCCTACAATATAGTATGTAGCATGGACAAATCATACAATATAGTATGTATTATGGATAAACCATACAATATAGTATGTGTCATGGATATATCCTACAATATAGTGTGTATCATGGATACATCATACAATATAGTATGTATTATGGATAAACCATACAATATAGTATGTAGCATGGATAAATCATATAACATAGTATGTAGCATGGATAATCCATACAATGTAGTATGTAGCATGGATAAATCATACAATATAGTATGTGTAGCATGGATAAATCATACAATATAGTATGTAGCATGGATAAATCATACAACGTAGTATGTAGCATGGATAAATCATACAACATGGATCTGCCCCCAGATATTTATGCTCTCGTATTGTCCTGCGTGGCCAGGTCCACGGACGACAGTTACGGTCTGGACAGCTCTCAGTTTATGAGCCTAGAAAGGGTTCCTATTCACAGAATGGCTTTCAGTCTACAGCCTGCCGACTGTGGAACTCTCTGCCCAGGGCCATCCAAAACTCCCCCACTATTGCCGTCTTCAAGAGGGGTGTGAAGAGACATCTGCAACAATAGGTTGCAGAGGGTGCTTGGCCACCACTCTTGAAGAACAGGAACATGACATGCTGTAATGAGGCTCTTTCAGAAAATTGTCTCGTCTATTTTATCTTCTTAACTCTTTCTTTGTGATTTATTGTATTCTTCTTGGGACCATGTTGAAAACAAGTAGACAGACTTTCACATGTTATCCTTGTACCCCTTGTTTAACTATTGTATAAATTGTATGTACTAAATAAAAATCTAATCAAATCAACATAGTATGTAGCATGGATAATTCATACAACATAGTATGTAGCATGGATAAATCATACAATAGTATGTAGCATGGATAAATCATACAACATAGTATGTAGCATGGATAATTCATACAATGTAGCATGGATATTTCATACAATATAGTATGCAGCATGGATGAATCATACAATATAGCATAATGTAGCATGGATAATTCCTACAATGTAGCATGGATAATCCACACAATATAGTATGTAGCATGGATAATTCATAAAATATAGTATGTAGCATGGATAATTCATAAAATATAGTATGTATGTAGCATGGAGTATAGTTAGCTCTCATGCTAGGATGAGATTCATTTATGAGGAATGTCTGGTTGCATCCATTATATTTGCCCCAAGGTGTAGTAGTATGCTTAATAGGTTAGAAAATAATTTTAATGAAGAAAAATACTAATATAAAGTTAATCCTGCTTCTCGGACTGTGTTGAATGATTATTGATATTATTGGTTTATATAGTGTCCACTGTCCACGCACTTACCTTGCTTTCAAACAGATCATTGTAGGCCACCATCAGTTGTTCCTTTTTGGCCGTTTTGGCTACATTTTTTATGTTTCCCATCAGCTTGTGGTCAACAAGAAACTGAAAGAGAAATAGTCAAAAGGATGAAGGTTATATCAGTACATGTCCTACTCCCCCCCCCCCCCATCACATGTCTGCTGCTCCAGTGAATCACATTTAAAGTATTGGATTGCAATGTCTGGCAAAGCAACACACTGACTGACGCACATTGTCGTCGTCTGCTAGCTATTGTGAGGCTAGGTTATGTTATGGCATGAATGTTAGAACGGATTGTAATTGTTTGACATATTATTGATTTAGCCTACTAGATGGTATGCTAGATGCTTGTAAACTGAGGGATTTGGCAAGCGGCTCCATCAATGCGGAATAAGTTTGCTAATATTAACCCTACTCGTGTCGTGCATCATGCGTGCCGAGTGCGGAGTCTGACGAGCATCCGCGTTTCAAACTGCGCGCGTCGTGCACAAATGTCAGTCTAAAAAGGGAAAAGTATAAAACATACCGATCGTGCTGCATTGTCCTGAATGAACTTAATAATGTCTTTTTTAGGCAAATCATCATTTTTGAGTTGATCGTCGCTCCAGTCTCTGGTTGGTTCCGCCGCCATTTTGCAAGGCGAACTAAGAAACTCTCAACTCTGACCTCACTTAATACTCCAATCAAAAAGGGTTACCGGTTGTTTGCTTCCCGCATAAATTTCAAGAATTCAAAACTGCATAGCTACATGACATACTAATAATACCAATAACAACAACAATAATAATAATACCAACAGCAAAAATAATAATCATTATTATTAATATGTGTGTGTGTGTGTGCATGTGTGCGTGACTGCGTGCGTGCGTGTGTCGTGTGTATGTGTGTGTGTGTGTGTGTGTGATAGAAAGAGAGTGAGACACTAATTTGGGTGTTAGGGACCAATTTTAAACATTGCTTCTGCTGGTACAATTGATATACAATGTAGAACAGACTCTAAGAAGCACAACGCACTTTGTTTCGTGAAGATAGGACCTACCATTGCAGAGATACAACACTTTTTGTGAACCAAGACAGGGTCAAAAAGGTCACACACCTCACTCATTAATGAGACACCTGTGTTTAGGAATGGCACCAAATGCACCTTTTTTACCACTACTTTTGACATACTTTCCTTAATAGCTTAATATAGGTTGGTCACATTGTAATGACATTTTCAGGGATGATAGAGACTATAATGCAAAAAATTAGAACAGTCTAAAAATGCAGTAAACAACAGCTTTATTATCACATTGGGATATTGACAACCATACTGGATAATTTACATTGGAGGTGGTTGGGGGGGGGGGGCACACTGTATAAACAAGTAAAACTGTACATTGAGGGGGGGGGGGAGACACTGTACAAACAAACAAAATTGTACATTGGACTATTGACAAAACCATACTAGGTAAATGACTGTACATTGGAGGGGGTTGGGTTAGGATATTTACAGGGGCCAGTGTTGAATTGCAGTCTCCCGTAGGTGTCCCTTGAGAGAGGTTTTGAAAGTGGGTAGTGATCCACATTCCTTTACAGCTTTGGGTAGGGCGTTCCACATTGATGTGGCATAATTGCGAAACGTGTTTAGTCCCTTATTTGAGCCGAATCTGGGTTTAACATGATTTGTGGAGCTCCCTCTGGTGTTGTGATCGTGGTATTCACTGACCTTTGGGAAGTATTTTGACATGTACATGGGTACCTTGGTCGTGTAGTGTATCTTGTAGACCAGGCCCATTGCAAGTTGCTGTACTCTGTCGTCTACTCTAAGCCATCCTAGGTTGTCAAAGTGAGCAGGGGTGAGGTGGGTTCTAGGAGTAAGGTCAAGCAGTAGTCTGACCAGTTTGTTTTGAGATGTTTGTAATTTTGTTTTTAGCGCCTTTGAGGTGCTTTGGTACCATGAGGTGCAAGCATAGTCGTAGTACCCCTGAATGAGTGCTCCTGCCAGAGTCTTCAGGGTATTCTTGTTTACCAGAGAGGAGATCCGGTACAAGAATCGAGTTCGTTGGTTGACTTTTTTTATTACATTGGATGCCATTTTGTCACAGGAGAGATTAGCCTCTAGGATGGAACCCAGGTAGGTAATTTCATCTTTCCTTGTGACAATATTGTCACCCACTGTAACTGAGAAGCCGTCGGTCTTGCTGAGTTTGTTATTTGAACCGAAGAGAATGGACTCTGTTTTGCCCATGTGTAATGATAGTTTGTTATCAGCGAGCCATATGCAGATTCTGCCTAGTTCCGAGCTGAGGGTTTTTTCAACCTGTAACTTGTTCTTGTCAGAGACCAGCAGGGCTGTCTCTCCTCTCTTCCCCTCCCCCTCTCTCACACACACACACACACACGCACACACGCATGCACGCACGCACGCACTTGACCACACCAGGTTTTGCAAACAGCACTAAAAAGTGAAATCCCGCAGAACGCACATTCTGCGGGTCTGTCACTGTTTTAATGATCTCATTACTTATTATTATTAAAACGGACATTGATCAAATAATACAAAACTTTAAAACAAAACACATAAACGTATATTTTAATGTTGAAATGTAAAATGTATTGTCATATATTTGGCACAGAGTGGATTTTATATTTGTACTTCTGTGTTATTTTGTAGAATTCTTCCTAGAGTCCACATTCTGTCACATGACCTAACACCCATATGTAAAAAGAAAAAGAAAATCCCTCCAAGGCAAGGTACGTTTTTTTTTTATTATTATTTTTTTATTATCTTTTCCCCCCCTCTTTTTTCCGATTTTTCTCCCATCCCACTGTTAGTCGTTATGCCAATTCCCAACCCCCTTCCTGGTTGTTGCGCACCCCCCCCCCCCCTACCCACTTTCAAAAACACTCTCAAAAAACACCTACGTGAGACTGCAATTCGAAACTGGCCCCTACAAATGTCCTAACCTAGTTGTACAGTAAATGACCAAGTAAGGCTTTGTCAGTATTCCAATGTACAGTGTAAAATGTGTGTGTGTCCCCTGTCCCCTACCTCCAATGTACAGCCCTCACCCACCCACCCAACCCTACCCCACCCACCCAACCTCCTCCAATGTACAGTTTCTACGCCAAATGTATATACACTCTTTTTCTGGACACTTTTGTGTCCCCACCCCACCCCACCCACCCAACCTCCTCCAATGTACAGTTTCTACGCCAAATGTATATACACTCTTTTTCTGGACACTTTTGTATCACAAACAGTACTGTATTTGCAAATCTGATATGTCATAAATGTATAGATGTAGCAGTACTGTCTATCTGTATGTCATGTATGTCATATATGTTATGATGAATTGAAAATGGGGGACCCTGATGTAAACAAGACGAAAGTTTTTCTCTGGTCTGCATCCCCTTAACAATTGTATGTATTGAGCTGTACTGTACTGTACCCATTCTGCAATCTGTTAATAAACTTTTCAATCAATCAATCAATCAATCAATTCACATGGTATGAGCAGTAACACACTCTCTGTGAGAAGTAGGTGGGGGAGAGAGGTCGAGTAGGAGGAGACATTCCTATTTATACTCGCCACCTGGTGGTGTCTTGAGTGGCTCCGCCTAGAGCACCCTCTAGTGGAAACAGTTATATATGCAGTTAGACAGTTAATAACAATCCTACCTAGAACCTCTGACTTCAACAAATTGCTTTTAGCTTGTCAATCAGAATGGTGTGATTGCCAGTGTCGAAGGCCTTTTGTAGGTCCAGCATGACCATGCCGCAGTATTTGCCCACGTCCACCTCTTGTTTGATGTGGTCGTTTAAATAGAGAAGGCATGTGTCAGTGGAGTGGGATGTTCTGAAGCCAGATTGGAATTCGTAGATTAGATTTTGTGGCCACCATTGATTGATTGATTGATTGATTGATTGATTGATTGATTGATTGATTGATTGATTGATTGCAGAATGGGTACAATACAGTACGGCTCAATACACACAATTGTTAAGGAAATGCAGACCAGAGAAAGACTTTCGTCTTGTTTACATCAGGGTCCCCCATTTTCAATTCATAATGACATTTATGACATACGCAACATACAGATATATATCATGACATTGATGACATACATGACATACAGGTATAGAGTACTGTTACATTTGTGACATACAAGATATGCAAATATACAGTACTGTTAAACAGTGATCCTAACAGAAAATATATACGAGGGGGAGGAAACTGTACATTAGGAGGGGGTGGGGGGGGGGGTTGGACAATTACGGGGGCCATACAGATATATATATATGATGACATTTATGACATATACATGACATACAGGTATACAGTACTGTTACATTTGTGACATACAAGATATGCAAATATACAGTACTGTTAAACAGAGATCCTAACAGAAAATATATACATACGAGGGGGAGGAAACTGTACATTAGGAGGGGGTGGGTGCACTGGGTGGGTGGGTCGGGGGGGTTTGGACATTTACAGTTGCCAGTTTCGAATTGCAGCCTCCCGTAGGTGCTCTTTAAGAGCAGTTTTGAATGTGGGTAGGGATTCACATTTTTTACGGCTGTGGGTAGGGCGTTTCACATTGATGTGGCATAATTGCCAAACGTGTTTAGACCCTTGTTTGTGCCGAATCTGGGTTGGACATGATTTGTGGAACCCCCTCTGGTGTTGTGGGCGTGGTATTCACTGACCTTTGGGAAGTATTTTGACATGTACATACATGGGTACCTAAGTGGTGTAGTGTATATTGTAGACCAGGCCCATTGCAAGTCGCTGTACTCTGTCGTCTACTCTAAGCCATCCTAGGTAGTCAAAGTGGGCAGCGGTGAGGTGGGTTTTAGGAGTAAGGTCAACGGTAGTAGTCTGACCAGTTTGTTTTGTGATGTTTGTAATCTTGTTTTTAGCGCCTTTGAGGTGCTTTGGTACCATGAGGTGCAAGCATAGTTGTAGTACCCTTGAATGAGTGCTCCTGCCAGAGTCTTTTTTTTTTTAATTTTTATTTAACCTTTATTTAACCAGGAAGTCCCATTGAGATACAAGATCTCTTTTGCAAGGGAGACCTGGCCAAGATGACAGCAATAACACCCGCAAACATCAGACAGCAATAAGAGTCTTCAGGGTATTCTTGTTTACCAGAGAGGAGATCCGGTACAAGAATTTAGTTCGTTGATTGACTTTTTTGATTACATTGGATGCCATTTTGTCACAGGAAAGATTTGCCTATAGGATGGAACCTAGGTATGTAATTTCATCTTTCCTTGTGACAATATTGTCACCCACTGTAACTGAGAAGCCGTCGGTCTTGCTGAGTTTGTTTTTTGATCCGAAGAGAATGGATTCTGTTTTACCCAGGTGTAATGATAGTTTGTTATCAGCGAGCCAGGTGCAGATGCTGCCGAGTTCTGAGCTGAGGGTTTTTTCAACCTGTAACTTCTTCTTGTCAGAGACCAGCAGGGCTGGCGCGAACAAGAACAAGTTGCAGTCACAAGCTGACGCCATGTCATTTGCATAAATTAGGAACAGTAGCGGTCCTAGTATGCTTCCTTGTGGAACACCACAGCTCACTGTGAGGGGGGGGCGCAGAGTACCGTTTACCTCCACCATCTGTTCTCTCCCCTCCAGGTAGGATTGCATCCTCACTGATAAACTATCAAAAGTTTCAAAACCAATTGCTTTTAGCTTGTTAGTCAGAATGGAGTGATTGCCAGTGTCGAAGGCCTTTTGTAGGTCCAGCATGACCATGCCGCAGTATTTGCCCGCATCCACCTCTTGTTTGATGTGGTCATTCAAATAGAGAAGGCATGTGTCAGTGGAGTGGGATGTTCTGAAGCCAGATTGGAATTCGTAGATTAGATTTCTTTCTGCTAGTGTAGCCGGTGTGATCTTACTGCATTGTGTTTGTTTTGATTCGACCCCTGTTAAGGGATCGCCCTGAGTGGGAGTTGAACCCCGGTCTCCCGCACCGCGGGCGACATCGCAGACCACTGTACCAAGAGGTGAATTCACTTCTTGCTACTGGGTCTGGAATGCCTCTGGGGAGTGAGTTTACTTGCAGTACCGCTTAACGTACCAAAGCACCTCAAAGGCACTAAAAAACAAATTACAAACATCTCAAAACAAGCTAGTCAGACTACTACTTGACCTGACTCCTAGAACCCACCTCACCCCTGCCCACTTTGACAACCTAGGATGGCTTAGAGTAGACGACAGAGTACAGCAACTTGCAATGGGCCTGGTCTACAAGATACACTACGCGACCAAGGTACCCATGTACATGTCAAAATACTTCCCAAAGGTCAGTGAATACCACGATCACAACACCAGAGGGAGCTCCACAAATCATGTAAAACCCAGATTCGGCTCAAACAAGGGACTAAACACGTTTCGCAATTATGCCACATCAATGTGGAACGCCCTGCCTAAAGCTGTAAAGGAATGTGAATCACTACCCACCTTCAAAAACACTCTCAAAAAACACCTACGTGAGACTGCAATTCGAAACTGGCCCCTACAAATGTCCTAACCTAGTTGTACAGTAAATGACCAAGTAAGGCTTTGTCAATATTCCAATGTACAGTGTAAAATGTGTGTGTGTCCCCTACCCAACCCCCCCCCCCCCCCCCACCTCCAATGTACAGCCCTCACCCAACCCCACCCCACCAACCTCCTCCAATGTACAGTTTCTACGCCAAATGTATATACACTCCTTTTCTGGACACTTTTGTATCACAAACAGTACTGTTTTTGCAAATCTGATATGTCATAAATGTATAGATGTAGCAGTACTGTCTATCTGTATGTCATGTATGTCATATATGTTATGATGAATTGAAAATGGGGGACCCTGGTGTAAACAAGACGAAAGTCTTTCTCTGGTCTGCATCCCCTTAACAATTGTATGTATTGAGATGTACTGTACTGTACCCATTCTGCAATCTGTTAATAAACTTTTCAATCAATCAATCAATCAATTCAATCAATCAATCAAACGTCCACAGCCACTTCACTTACTGTACCTCGTGACTGTGGATAGACTGCGGTACCTCCGTTACACTAGGTACTTTTCGACCTGTTCGTAGACTATTTTTCCCATGACTTTCGAGATGGAGGTAAGAATAGAAACAGGGCGGTAGTTGCCTGGGTCTAATTCGCTGCCTTTTTTGTGGAGGGGGGGTCACTCTCGCAATTTATAAGTCTTTGGGGATGTGTCTCTGTTTTATGGAGAGGTTTATTATGTGTGTGATGACTGGGGTGATGGCGGCTGCTGAGTCTCTGAGGAATTTGGAGGGGATATTGTCATGGCCTTGTTAGGTTGGAGGACGCTCAGTTTTTTGAGTACCTCATCTGTTGAACCATTTCCAGTTTGAAGTCATCTTTGCGGACCCCTAGGTTTTAAGTGCATGTGAGCGGAGCGGCCGGTTTTGACGTGAGCGAGGAGTGGGTTTTAAAATGAGTCGGCGCGACGTACGGAGCGAGAGTTCTCCTCCGCTCCAATCCACTCCAGGCCGCTCACAGTGGTTTAACACTGATGTAATATATACATGCAGTACAATGCCAAAGCAACAGATGGCGATGTACAAACATGAAGGCCATTTTCAACCAATGAGAAGGGTGAACCTGTGATAGGCTGTTCGTTCAGGCTTTGTCACTGTAGAGACGCCCACACTCACTCCAGTTAGAAAAAGTATATCGACGCCATTGTTGTTGACGTTAGCTTACATGCTAACGTTAATGGCAGCGACCATAGCATTGTGGCTCGGCTAGCCTATCATCGCTTAATAGAGATAGTGAATGGATAAACAACGTTATTTAACATTGCAGAATGGCTACAATTACAATGCGGCTCAATACAAACAATTGTTAAGGGGCCCAGGGGGTGTAGACTGTTGTAGTTTGAGCTCATTTACACCATGCTCCAAAAAAAGAAGAAAAAAAACTGCCGAGCGATCTGGCGCGGGGAGCGGGGAGCGCTCGATTCAAGGTGAGCGGGGAGCGAGCGGAGAGCGACTTGGGGGCGGGGTCAACATGAGTGATTAGCGGAGCGGACCAAGCTTTAAAGAGCGAAGAGCGGATTTCTCGGCCGCGCCGATCCGCTCACGTGGTCGGCTATGATGTGTTCTACCCCCAAATGCCCTGAGTGGGAGGGTAGTTTATTAACCAGTGTTGTGGCTATGTTTGTAAAGAATATGTTTAGGTATTTGGCCACTTCCAGCTTGTCTGTGATGAGAGTGTTTTCTGTCTTTATGTTTATGTTTGTAAATCTGGTTTTTAGTTTTTTGATGTAGCCTAGTTGGTTGTTGAGTAATTTCCAAAGTTCACAGGGTTTGTTTTTGTTTTCCTCAGTTTTGTCATTGATGACATTTTTGCGGATTTGATCATGGTGTTTACATCGTTTCTGTTTCTTTGTATTTTGAGTTCAACCACGTGGGCTTGGAGTTCACTGTTTGAGCTTTTGGCAAGCTTTGTCTGACTTTTATGAAGTTCAGAGCATTTTTTGTCTCTGGTTTTCATAGCGGTCAGTATTTCAGTGTGCATCCATGGCTCAGCGCGATTTTTAACCCTGTTGGTTTCTTAACATACTAATGTTGTTAAATGATGAACAAACAAAGATCACAAGTAAATAATTTCACAATACAAGGGGTAAAACTGTGCATAATAGTGCAAGTGGCTAAATTATTACATGTTCAACTTCAAACATTGACATGACCTAAAGTTTCAACACCAGATGTAAATCTATTGACTGCCCATATGGCTGTCATAATGACAACGATGTGAGAAGGATTGTGGAATGTAAGACGTGTGTCTATTATGAGGAAGAGAGGGCTATGGGCTCTGCAGCATATAAAATGCATTCAATGCAACATAATTGGCATTATGTTCCTGCCATGATATGTGGCTGTCTTTCTTAAATCATGAATTGATAACATAAGCTAGCTATCCCAAAATAACGAGTCATGGATATATCTCAGGCTCAGTCCTTCAATGTATATTCCACTTACAGTGTTAGACTCCTGTTATTCACCAGAAAGTCCTGTAGATGGTGCTACATGTCCACAGTCTATAGGCCTCTGACACCGGTGTTGTGGCAGTGCTAAGCTACTCTATTTACCCCAGCCATTTACCTTATGAAAGTAAAGGTTTATTTAAAGTTTACAGGGAATTTAAGTGGAAGAATATTACCAGATAGATAATTAGATAGATTGGGTAGATTCCAAGGTAAACCTGAGGAGGAGCAGTTGTGTGTTCTATGTGATCTGGGAGTGGTGGAGGATTAATATCATTTTGTTTTTTATTGCCCTTTGTACACCGATTTGAGGAGGGCTTTATTTGAGAAAATTCAAATTGTAAATCCGGATTTGTTTTGGCAGTTTGAGAGTTGTATGTCTTGCAGGATTTTTGGAGAAAGCATGGCACTTGAGACAAAACACACTATATAATATATAATTGTATATGAATTCCTCTTGTTTCTTTGTTTACATACATGCTTACAGCTTGTGTTATATTACGTTTTATTGTATTTTCTTTTTCTTGTGGCCATCTTGGTCTATGTCATTTGTCAAGTACTGTTTAAGATATTGTTTAAGATATATCAACAACAAGACTCAACAAGACGTTCATCAGCAAGGTGGCAGGATATTGTAGTGTGAACGATTGTGGGTCATGCACATTTCGCAGAACACCGTTTCAGATGATCCCCATCCCCACCGCTTCACCATCACCCATGAGGAGAGGGGGACGTCACATAGTTGTTCAGAGGAGCGCCTCTTCAGCAAGTCTGGCCCGACTATTATTGAGAACTGAATCAGAGGGTCGGTTTGTTATAATAACAGAATACACGGGGAGTATCGCCGGGACACTGTCCAGAGGGAAGGGGGCAATAGAATCCGGAGGCTAATACCCCCAAAACCGGAGGTGAGTTTAATAAGATTAATAACAAAATGAGCCTACCGTCTGCGTCGAATATGATATATAGGCATTTAAATAATAAATAAATTTATTTAATTTTAATTAGCAATAACAATAATTTGTTTTGCCCCCCCCCCCCCCCCCCCCCCCCCCATCATGGGCAATACCAACCACCCTCTCCACCACACCCTGGTGGGGCAGAGCAGCAGTCGCAGCGGACGGCTCATCTCCCTGCACTCACGGACTGAGCGGTACAGGAGGTCCTTTGTCCCCACAGCCATCAGACAGTACAACAGCGTAATATAGTGCGGGGGACCTGACCTCTGACCCACACACCTGTTTTTACACCTGTTTTTACACCTGTTTTTACACCTGTTTTTATACACTGTTTTATACACCTGCTTTTATCTAATCACGCTCCTATTAATATTGATGGATATGATATAATTGAATTTTATAATGTGCTTATTTTTTATTCATGATGCAGACATAACGTGTAATAACTGAATGAGAACGGTCAATGTCTGTATACTGTGTGAGCTGCGAGATACCCTGAATTTCCCCAAGGGGATTAATAAAGTATCTATCTATCTATCTCTATCTAACAACAACAGCAACAGTGTGAGTTCATGCCAGGTCAAAGCAAGGGGAGAGGAGTCAAGATGTCATTCAGATGGTAAAAGTGAGGTCACTGCAGGTCAGACCCAGACAGGAAGCCCATCTCCACAACCAACTCCAGGAGGACATGATCCTGGAGCTCTCTATGGAGGACATGGTCCTGGAGCTCTCTATGGAGGACATGGTCCCGGAGCTCTCTATGGAGGACATGGTCCCGGAGCTCTCTATGGAGGACATGGTCCCGGAGCTCTCTATGGAGGACATGGTCCCGGAGCTCTCTATGGAGGACATGGTCCTGGAGCTCTCTATGTAGGACATGGTCCCGGAGCTCTCTATGGAGGACATGATCCTGGAGCTCTCTATGGAGGGCATGGTCCCGGAGCTCTCTATGGAGGACATGGTCCCGGAGCTCTCTATGGAGGACATGGTCCTGGAGCTCTCTACGGAGGACATGGTCCTGGAGCTCTCTATGGAGGACATGATCCTGGAGCTCTCTATGGAGGACATGGTCCTGGAGCTCTCTATGTAGGACATGGTCCTGGAGCTCTCTATGGAGGACATGGTCCTGGAGCTCTCTATGGAGGACATGGTCCTGGAGCTCTCTACTGAGGACATGGTCCTGGAGCTCTCTATGGAGGACATGGTCCCGGAGCTCTCTATGGAGGACATGGTCCTGGAGCTCTCTATGGAGGACATGGTCCCGGAGCTCTCTATGGAGGACATGGTCCCGGAGCTCTCTATGGAGGACATGGTCCTGGAGCTCTCTATGGAGGACATGGTCCCGGAGCTCTCTATGGAGGACATGGTCCCGGAGCTCTCTACGGAGGACATGGTCCTGGAGCTCTCTATGGAGGACATGGTCCTGGAGCTCTCTATGTAGGACATGGTCCTGGAGCTCTCTATGGAGGACATGATCCTGGAGCTCTCTATGGAGGACATGGTCCCGGAGCTCTCTATGGAGGACATGGTCTCGGAGCTCTCTATGGAGGACATGGTCCTGGAGCTCTCTATGGAGGACATGGTCCTGGAGCTCTCTATGGAGGACATGGTCCCGGAGCTCTCTATGGAGGACATGGTCCTGGAGCTCTCTATGGAGGACATGGTCCTGGAGCTCTCTATGGAGGACATGGTCCTGGAGCTCTCTATGGAGGACATGGTCCTGGAGCTCTCTATGGAGGACATGGTCCTGGATCTCTCTATGGAGGACATGGTCCTGGAGCTCTCTACGGAGGACATGGTCCTGGAGCTCTCTATGGAGGACATGGTCCTGGAGCTCTCTATGGAGGACATGGTCCTGGAGCTCTCTATGTAGGACATGGTCCTGGAGCTCTCTATGTAGGACATGGTCCCGGAGCTCTCTATGGAGGACATGGTCCCGGAGCTCTCTATGGAGGACATGGTCCTGGAGCTCTCTATGGAGGACATGGTCCTGGAGCTCTCTATGGAGGACATGGTCCTGGAGCTCTCTATGGAGGACATGGTCCTGGAGCTCTCTATGGAGGACATGGTCCTGGAGCTCTCTATGGAGGACATGGTCCTGGAGCTCTCTACGGAGGACATGGCTGTTGGGCTTGCAATTCTTTGGACACTACAAGCTCTTCTATATAATTCTATGTTCCTAAATCTGCAAACAAGTCGTATCCATGGCAACGAGGACGTGGCGGCACTTAACCCTTTCACTGCCACACTACAGAAGGTTAACCCTTTACTATCACACTACCGACGGTAACCGTTGTGTGGCAGTGAAAGGGTTAACCTTCTGTGTATTGTCGCAGTGAAAGGGTTAACGGTTTGGTAGTGCGGCAGTGAATGGGTTAACTGCGTGTTAGAAAAGTTCTATGATCACTGGCTACTCTTTTTCTTCTTCTCTAACAACCTGCCAATGACACATATAATGGTATTTGTACCCATGGGAAGATAAAGCAATTCACAGCTTTTTTACTTCTTTGAGAAAATAAATGTATTGTAAAAAAGGCCAACAACTTTGAAATAGGCCTGGCTTTCTTATCTTGGACACTCCCTGGGTCTTTAATAAAGGGGCTCCTTAAACTACCAAACTATCCCCAGCCCCCTAAACCATTGTTTGGTGTGTACTACAGACAGAATGTTTTTTAGTTTTTGATATATATGACTACATTCATTCATTCATTCATTGGATGACGACATGACTGATATATTTGCGCACTAAATTAAAGAGATAGAGAACAACAAAGTTCACAGCACAGTTAGGAATGTACTGTTACACTGCAGCATCTGATGGATTTTGTGTAGACACTTGTTTTGCTTTGAGCCTCTGGCTGCAAAGCCAGTTAGAAAGAAAGTCCGCCCACCGCAATATGACGGAGAAATGAGTTCAGCACTTTTGGCTGTAAAGCACTTTTGTGCCGAGTAATGATGTTGTGTGACAACTTGGCTAAAGTTTAGCAGATTCATAAACAAGTTGGTTTATTAGTACTGAGCCACAACTGGAACCCAATGGGCCTCATGTTGAGTTGTTGGGGGTCTTATTTTCTAAAGGAGTCGCATCAGATAATGATAAAAGAAAAATTCCACAATATATTTTATTGTAATTCTTTCTGTTTGCTTAACAACACAACTAACATTGATTGTACAGCACCACTGGTTGGCTCTTGTGCTTTTAAACGTGCTATATAAAAAAATTCCTTGACTTGACTTGAACATACATAACATATGTCCCCATTCACACACATACATTCAACCTGCTAATTCAAGTGTTATAGTATAAAAACATATATAAGAGTAAAAAAATAAAGAATGTTACATTTTCCTTAACTCTCAGAGGTCACAGCTGTTTTGTGATATTTTAGGTTTGCCTGCATGGTCAACTTTAATAAAACTGCTTGTAAAACCACAGCCCTGTATTGTCAAGGTATACATGCGTTATACCACTATAAATATATAATACAAATATATATTGTATTGAAAAAAATTACTTCAGTTTTCCTTCTGTACTCTTCATTTTGTGATCTGAACCAACTCTTAGGAATATTATTACCTTTGACTTTCAACTGTTGTGCTGTGGCGATGTCTTAAAAAACTTTATATATATATATATATATATATATATATATTATATATCCCATGCTACTAGTCATCACACTTGAAATGTGGGGCCCTTTCATTTCTCTAATATGAGGATAAGATTATTCATCCAAGCTTTTATTTTTTTCATTTGCCTTGGAAACTGGACCAAGTGTGGTTCAGGACACAATAGGGAGGAAATTGAAATCTACGAAGACCTTCACTGAATGTACTTCAGTACACCAGCGATTCATATTCAACGCACAGCTATCTAACCTGCGAATCCTTTTCCATGCATACCACAAGGTGAGACCATATGTCTTTATATTTATACTCACAGCTCACAGTGGGACATCCACAGTACAGATTGTTACTTATGCCATAAAAGAGAGGTAATGAGGCGAAGGCTCTCCTGTAGGGAGGCATTCACTTTCCACATGCACCTGCCCCAGAGTCTAAATGTGTTGCCTTTTTTTTTTATCCATTGATGACAATGGAATATTATTAAGCCTTTGACTTTCAACTGTTGTGCTGTGGCGATGTCTTAAAATATTATATATATATATATATATATATATTATATATCCCATGCTACTAGTCATCACACTTGAAATGTGGGGCCCTTTTGTCCTAATACAAGGACAAAATTATTCATCCAAGCTTTTAATTTCTTCATTTGCCATTCATTCACAAACAAATAATATAAATGTACTTGAACCGGGTTGTTGTGAAGCCAACCCGTTCAGTGAGTGCTTTTAGCACAGGTCCCGGTAGGAGGAAATAATAAAGCGTTTTCAAAGTAAATGATATTTATTAAACAATGGGGAATGAAACCCACAAACACAATTTAGCACAAGGGAAGGGAGAACAAAACAGGCATATACAATATGACGAACAAACAAGGTAAATGATGACCCTAAACAATAACCCCACCCCACCTAATGGGGAAAACAAGAGGAAACACTAAAACAACACAAGTGACCTAGTGTCACTGGACACAACCAAACGCCACATGGTTGGCAATCTGGGAACCACCCGGCAATAACACAAAACACAAGGCTAGTACAAATACCCAGGAGTGCCCCTGGACACACTCAACCTTACCTGGTTGAAACACCAGTAAGATAAAACAAAGCTACTGAGTAGCTTTGTGAGTCACAAACGCACAGTGAAATAAGGCCAATACAACATACACTCCAATGGTAATGGCAAAAGGCCAACTCCCAACCCACAATACAGAGTCTGGTGATAATGGCAAAAGGCAACATAGTATCTAAACTAGGGCTGGGACTTTATCGCATTAATTTCGATTAATTAACTACAGAAAGAATTAAAAGTTAAAAAAAAGTATGCATTTAATCGCATGATGATTTTTCTTTATTATGTAAGAAGAATGTTACCTTTCAAAGGAGACCAGACTCATGCATGTGCTATAAGTATAAAGTATAATAAATCGCAAATTGATATGCAATTAAAACTTGATTAATTTAGATTAATTAACCACAAAGTCTCGAATTAATTCAATTAACATTTTTTATCGAGTCCCACCACTAATCTAAACCACACAATAGTGGCAATAAGGCCGACACAACAATATCCACTCCAATGGAAATGGCAAAGGGGCCATGAGTGTGTGCAGAATCTCAGGTTTTATCCACCCGCCAATTAATGAGTGATTGCCCTCAGCTGCCGTCATCATCGGGTAATCAGCACTCTCTACAGGAAAGGGTGGGCGGCACCTGAGAAAAGTAAACAGAAAGAGGGGGGTTATCATCATCAGGGTACGTCACACTGGACCAGGAACAAGTGTGGTTCAGGACACAATAGGGAGGAAATTGAAATCTACGAAGACCTTCACTGAATGTACTTCAGTACACCAGCGATTCATATTCAACGCACAGTTAGCTAACCTGCGAATCCTTTCCATGCATACCACAAGGTGAGACCATTATGTCTTTATATTTATACTCACAGTTCACAGTGGGACATCCACAGTACATATACAGATTGTTACTTATGCCATAAGATAAAAGTGAGGTAATGAGGCGAAGGCTCTCCTGTAGGGAGGCATTCACTTTCCGCACCTGCCCCAGAGTCAAAATCTGTTGCTTTTTTATCCATTGAGGAACATTGTACGGCCACATTGATGCCCTTCATCATCTTGGATGGATGTCCCTGATACCTCCTGCTCATTTCCTTGTCTGTATTTCTCAGTGTTATTCCCAATCATCAATTGGCCCACCTGATCTTACACATCACTGTCCTTAACAAGGAACATAATTATAGCCTAAAGGATATGAGGGAAGCCATGCCACTGAAAGTAAAAACACAAGCTTGACATGGAATTTGAAATGTAGTTTGTGAGATTATAAAATATCCTTCTATTGTAGGTTGTGATAAAATAACTGCTTATATGTAACACACCTGGTTTTGAACCCACCCATGTGAGAGGGAAAATCGGCAGGGCTATTGTGCTGCCCACACCCATCTGGGTCATGGCACTACTGTAACACACCTGGATTAGGCTTTAGGTAAGGATACTCTGATAAACACATTTTTCATTTATAACCCCTACTATTGGAGAGTCTACAGACACGGTGTAGTGCTAAAGTGAACAAACCATTTCTGGACCAGGGAAGGGACTGCAGCTACTTTTGTCTCAGAGATACATACTTTAAATACATTGTGTATCAGTCCAGTGCTGTATTCTCAGTGCAGTTACTTTGCTCAACCACACAGGGGCAGTATGTACACACTGTTGATAAGGGAGTAGCATGGCATGGCTTGGATATGTACAGTACAGTAAATAAATTTTCACAATGAAGTATCCATTGGGGAAGGAATACCAAAATGTTGGTATGTAAAATGCATATAAAATGAAGTGCAGCATAATAGGCTAATAATGCAAAAGTATATTTCAGTTTCTTTATGCTTTATGAGATTCAACCATTCCCTGTGGACGCGCATGGGCATGCTTTCTCTCCGATGTTGATGTTTTGCATTTGAAAATGCTAACGGTTCCAATAGGAGATTGTGTTTATTGTTTGGCCTAGAAGAAGGAAAAAAAGCACAAACCATTCAATCCAACATCATATGATGTTATCCTACTACTGATGTAAAAAAATATTTTTTTATTTTTTTGTTTCAATGGTGTTTAAACTGCAGTAGGCTACTGATATAACATAAGGATTTCAAATCCAAGATATAACTACAAAAGCTTAAAGGGGCACTTCACTAAAAAAAACCCAATGCTGATTAATTTTGAACATAATCTCACACAGATTCAAAAACTGTAAACAGTGTTGCACACATTAATTTAGTTTGAACATGGCCAACAGTGATGTCATCGGGGACATTGTATCCTTGTGTTGTGTTACGTATTTACAGCTTGATGAAATTATATGGTAGCAGTCGTCCCTATAAGACTATAAGGTATTGCTATTTTTTCCATCAACGTCATGTTTGCTCATGTTGGAGAAACTATAGAAAATGGATGTTTCCATATCACAGTGAGGAAATTGTCACAAGATCCAGACAAGATCAGGAGGCTGTTCAACTTCTTCAGGAGAAGACTGTGAGTTGAGTAGTCAAGCGTTACGCTACCCCTCTCCTTCGTGTCAAGAATATGCCTCCTCTGAAAGCACTACCAGAGGCAGCCCTCCCACAACTACGTAGGATCGAAAAGAAAACTAGCTAAGAGCCCAGAACAAGCCGCTCCCTGCCTACCAGGCAGTGAGAGCTAAGCTAGAGCATGAATGAATGAATGAATGAATGAATGAAAACTTTATTTAACAGATTGCAGAATGGGTACAATACAGTACGGCTCAATACATACAATTGTTAAGGGGATGCAGACCTGAGAAAGACGTTTGTCTTGTTTCCATCAGGGTCCCCCATTTTCAATTCATATAGACATATATGACATACATGACATACAGATAGTCAGTACTGCTACATCTATACATTTATGACATACCAGATTTGCAAATACAGTACTGTTTGTGATACAGAAGGAGTCAAGAAAAGGGAGTATATACATTTGACGTAGAAACTGTACATTGGAGGAGGTTGGGTGGGGGGGGTTGGGTACATTGGGATATTGACAACCATACTGGGTAATTTACATTGGAGGTGGTTGGGGGGGGGGGGCGGGGGGCACACTGTATAAACAAGTAACACTGTACATTGAGGGAGGGGGGGGAGGAGACACTGTACAAACAAACACAATTGTACATTGAACTATTGACAAAACCATACTAGGTAAATGACTGTACATTGGAGGGGGTTGGGTTAGGATATTTACAGGGGCCAGTGTTGAATTGCAGTCTCCCGTAGGTGTCCCTTGAGAGAGGTTTTGAAAGTGGGTAGTGATCCACATTCCTTTACAGCTTTGGGTAGGGCGTTCCACATTGATGTGGCATAATTGCGAAACGTGTTTAGTCCCTTATTTGAGCCGAATCTGGGTTTAACATGATTTGTGGAGCTCCCTCTGGTGTTGTGATCGTGGTATTCACTGACCTTTGGGAAGTATTTTGACATGTACATGGGTACCTTGGTCGTGTAGTGTATCTTGTAGACCAGGCAGACGGGCAGACGGGCTAGATTCAAGATTCAAGAGATTTATTCGTCACATACATACACGAGACATGTAGTGAAATGAAGGTGGACATGCCCGCCTTGATTGTGCAAAAATACAATAATAAAATAGAATAATAAAATAGACATGATAAAAAGTTATAAGAATAAAATACAATACAATGCTACGCTTTAAGAATAAGGTAATGAGTACTATATACAATAATATACAGTTGTGTTTTTTAAAGTGACCTTTTTTGTAGTGTGTTTGTGTGTTAGAGCGTGCAAGTGTGTGTGTGTGTGTGTGTGTGTGTGTGTGTGTTTGTGTGTTCATGTGTGCTTGTGTGTGGAGGGATCAGTGTTCAGTGTTCTGATGGCCTGAGGCAAGAAGCTGAGTCTGAGTCTCTCTGTTCTTGCAGCATGTATGTGGAGGCGCTTGCCTGACTGCAGCAGCTTGAACAGGCTATTGTTGGGGTGGTGAGGGTCCTTCATTATTCTGCAGGCTCTGGATTTGCAGCTCCTGTTGTATAAGTTATGCTATGCTCTGGAGTTGGAGCCTGACCAAGTGGAGAAAGCTGATGAGGCATGGTACATACCACACCATCCAGTGCAGCACAATGAGAAGAGCCGGGTGGTGCTCGTTCCTGTACCAAGGCCACAACCTAAATGAGCTCCTGCTGCCAGATCCAACACTGGATACACCTGGCTCCCTGAAGACAAGCCCCTGCTTTGATTTCTGTGGAGAGTTCTGAATCGAGACATCCTAAGTGTCTATGAATGGCAGGTGCTGCCGTTTGGCACAACACAGGTAACTCGGAGATGACATCAGAGTCTGCATTGACAGTTGTTATGTCAAGGGAAGCTGGCAATGATTTGGTGGACAAGTTTCGCACCATCCTGGCTGCTGGTGGCTTTGAGCTGCGGTAATGGGCTAGCAATGATCCCTCCACCATCAGTAATAGTGGTGCCATCCCTATTCCAACCAAGTATTAATCTACGGGACAGTTCTGATCGGATACCCTGTAGCGATTCAAATTATCCTGAATCAGCATAGATCTTAGGCCTTTGAAGCTAAGAGTTATTTGGCCTCATGTTGGTGCTATTCTCACAAAACTAGTAACATGAAGTACTTCTGAATTGTGTGTCGGATCGTGATGACATTTTAAATGAAACATTGCTATATGTATAAATCTTTTATATATATGATATTATAATATTAATTATTAACAATTTGTATTATTTAGACTGCTAAGCCAAATTGTATATGACTTTAGGAAAAAACACAAGGTAAACAGGAAGCGATGTGTTACCTCTTTACCATAGATGTCTGATTTGCACCAAACGTGACAAATATATCTGTCCTATGGCCAATAGTATCCAGCTGCAGAACGGGAGAACAAGACACTCTCAGGACCAAAGACACTCTCAGGACCCATACGAGGCTCCTCCCACAAGACACTCTCAGGACCCTCGTCACAGGGTCACGTGACCGTCCCACCCAATGGCTGAATTGGAGTATTGCACCGTGCAGGATTGATTGATTGATTGATTGATTGATTGAAAACTTTATTAACAGATTGTAGAATGGGATTGATTGATTGATTGATTGAAAACTTTATTAACAGATTGTAGAATGGGTACAGTGACCGTCACAGGCCCGGATTGATTGATTGATTGATTGAAAACTTTATTAACAGATTGCAGAATGGGTACAGTGACCGTCACAGGCCCGGATTGATTGATTGATTGAAAACTTTATTAACAGATTGCAGAATGGGTACAGTGACCGTCACAGGCCCGGATTGATTGATTGAAAACTTTATTAACAGATTGCAGAATGGGTACAATGTCCGTCACAGGCCCGGATTGATTGATTGATTTATTGATTGATTGAAAACTTTATTAACAGATTGCAGAATGGGTACAGTGTCCGTCACAGGCCCGGATTGATTGATTGATTGATTGAAAACTTTATTAACAGATTGCAGAATGGGTACAGTGACCGTCACTATATTGTATAGTATACAACACTACTATCACCGACATCTAAGAAGGGAGATCCCCCCTTGAATGGCCCTTCTAAGGTTTCTCACCTCCACACTGCCTGTGGAGCATTTTTTCCTATTGCTAGTGTAGAAGGGTGGATTATCCCTGCTTGTGGGAGTAGTAGTACACAGACACTGGGTAGTAGGATACTATGGTATTGGACCTATATGTACCCCCGTCTTTGGCCCGGAACGTCGTTCTGGAGGGCTTGCAAGCCAAGTCCTGGGTGCACAAGCCAAGTCCAGGGTGGGGGAGGTAGGGATTGCAGGTGGGGAAGCCGCTCGCCACTCTTATCTCCCAGAGGGCCTTCGACTCCAGCAGCTCCCCGTTTCGACCTTGGTCCAGGAATTTGTTTTGGCTGACTGACTGGCCCATTTATCCCAGCCACGTCACTTTAAATTTGATTTGAATAGAGTGAAATATAACTCTATTGATTTGAGTGGAGTGAGTTTTAACAACTCCGTCCAAATGACTGAATGCATTATTAGTCCAAGTGTCCAAGTGTCTTATCAGTTCATTTTGGTAGATCCTGTGCGCGGTAAACAGATCCAAAATCTTCTTATTGCAGTCCAAAAGCTTCGATAATCCAAAAATGACCACGTTTTCAAGTTGGTAGCCCGATTATGATGTCCCAATAGGCAGAGAGGGTTAGCCTTATTCTGCTTCTTGAAGAAAATATGCAATCCACTGATTAGATCCATTTAGAGTTGATTTGAGTATAGTCCGGCCACCGGCACGAAGCAGAGCATAGCAGCGTCGGGCTCCATGGAGCAGTAGAGGCGGCGGTAGGAACGGCCTTGAAGGCCTAGGGAGAGAGGAAAGAAATGCGACTTGTCTCTGCAAGAGGTGGGAGGGTAGGTCTACTTTAGTGAAGCCTGGGCAGGTTATACATTACAATGTTAATCCTTAATATATGGCACCGGGTGCTCTTGTTATCAAGGTAGGGGAAGCTCTCCCCACCATAGGCACCTAGTGCTCAATACATTAAAACACCCCGCTTGTACTGGGGGAACCCAGGCATAAAATGTAGACACATTGGGAATTCAAGAATCAAACAATCAAATAAACAAATAACCAAATAAACCAAGTAAATGTGGGCCCACATTACCAAAGAAAACCTAACCTAAGCCGGCTTAAATTGTTTGGGGTACCCCTTAGACACTGGTTGTTAGCGTTCACTTCAATGGACGTTGCTGTTGATACACGTGGTACTGTTAGTACTTAACCAAGATGGCGGACCCACTCTTGTCACCGCTCGTCCGGGTGACAAGATGGCGTTGGCGATCCCGGGAGCACAGCCAGCAGGCTGGGCGAACAGCAGGCAGTGATTAGCTGGCGGAGCTTGCTGTATGGCGTCCTCTGCTGGTGGGAAGAGGCGTCCTCTGTACCGTCTGGGAAACGTCCACCGCTGCTGTTGCTGGCTTGCTTCTGTTGCGCGTGCTAATACTTTGGCTACCCTAAACACAGCTAAGCTTTGGGTCTCGACGCACCCTCCTGCTATTCGGTTACACTGCTAACGCGACGTGGCTGGCTATACCACCGGTCTCTTCAGCGCCTCGCGCCCGGTAGTCTACTCAAGTCAGACGGAGCCGTTAGCAGCATACTACTATACCGCACACAGTAACTACTATAACCCGATAACGTTAGACGTTAGTCTCGTTAGCTCTAGACGTTAGTCCTTGGGTTCGGTTTCTCTTACTCACACACTATCGCTGATACTTCTAGGATAACCCGTCACTAACAAGTATGTCTCATCACCCGCCGCTCGTTCCGACGGGGCTCTCCAACTTCACTTCTTCAACGGGGCTATTCCAAAGCACACGCCCGTTGTGGCTGCGACCGTTCACGGCCAAGTCCAATGCCGAAGAGAGCTTCCTGCTCCCCTCGCCTCCAAGTAACTCCCTCTTCCTCATTGCTTGCTTCTCTCCACTGCTCCACCTGCCACCACTGCCACTCCGCCCCCTGCTGGCAACCTCCACTGGTCCCACTCAAGGACCGCTCCAGAAAGGGAAAAAGGGCTCAATGTTATTGCTAGTAATCCATACTGCATCTAAAGAAGAGTAGCACCTCACCTCGTCGTTAGACTGGGCGAGCTATCCAAAGGAACACTGTAAATCACACGTTATACACACACAGGGAAAGTAACAGTTAGTTAGCACTACTGAATACTTTGTAGAATATTCAGGCTGCTACACTAGGTTTTAGTGAGTTTTTCCTTACCTTCGCGTGGTGGGGTATGTCTGGGAGTGTTCGCATTGCATTCATTTATTTTGCAAATAATTTACTATTTCATCTTATCTCATTTTATATTTACAATTACTGCTACTACTTATTGTTATCATTCTTGTTTTCATTGTGCACTGTTGAGTCTGAGCTTGAAATAAAAAAATGTCATTACATGTGTTGTGTATTTGACAAATAAAGAACTTGAACTCATTTTATGCCTGACTTTTTATTTCTTTTTACTGCTGTGAAGCACTTTGAGCTGCAGTTCTTGTATGAAATGTGCTATACAAATATTATTATTTATTATTATTGGGCTGGATATTGTGCTGGTATCTAAAAGCAGGTCCATGTATGAGAAACAAGACTGTCATGAGCTACCCAGTGATGAACAACCTTTCTGAGAAAACTACCATTATTATTAATTAATTTATTAATTGGGGGATTGTGATGTCACACTGTAGATGGGGCTTCACAAATCTTTGAAGTCACCCGCACATTCTTATTTTATTGCACTTGTGTTTATTCTATTCTCAATTTAATGTTTCTTATGTTTGACCCCAGAGAGCAGTAGTTGGCTAAGCCACCAAATACTTGGGGATCTAAATTACCAAACAAACCACACAGTACATGTCATCGGTCATATGGCGCCCTGGTGCCAGTTTCATAATAAATATGGATCGCCATGAAATAAGGAATTATTATACATGACTATTATATGCAAGTAGGCTATGTCTAAACTATTTTACAACATTATACATGAACTGCTTGTTTTATTTTTTATCTGTTTATTACTTGTTTATTATTTATTTTCGTTCGAAATAAATAAAATCATTCATTCAAGATATTGTGAGAGCAAAAGTATAGTTACTGGCTGTACAATACTGCTGTAGGCCTATAATACTTGTGTAAATAAGTAAGGCAATTGAAATATATCTGCAGTACAGCTCAATACACACAATTGTTAAGGGGATGCAGACCAGAGAAAGACTTCTGTCTTGTTTACATCAGGGTCCCCCATTTTCAATTCATCATAAATGTACAGTTCCCTCCCCCTTGTATATATTTACTGTATGTCACAAATGTAACAGTACTGCATTGAGGTCTTTCTCTGGTCTGCATCCCCTTAACAATTGTGTGTATTGAGCTGTACTGTACCCATTCTGCAATCTGTTAATAAAGTTTTCAATCAATCAATCAATCAATCAATCAATCAATCAATCAATCAATCAATCAATCAATCAATCCGGGCCTGTGACGGTCACTGTACCCATTCTGCAATCTGTTAATAAAGTTTTCAATCAATCAATCAATCAATCAATCAATCCGGGCCTGTGACGGTCACTGTACCCATTCTGCAATCTGTTAATAAAGTTTTCAATCAATCAATCAATCAATCAATCCGGGCCTGTGACGGTCACTGTACCCATTCTGCAATCTGTTAATAAAGTTTTCAATCAATCAATCAATCAATCCGGGCCTGTGACGGTCACTGTACCCATTCTGCAATCTGTTAATAAAGTTTTCAATCAATCAATCAATCAATCAATCAATCAATCAATCAATCAATCAATCAATCCGGGCCTGTGACGGTCACTGTACCCATTCTGCAATCTGTTAATAAAGTTTCCAATCAATCAATCAATCAATCAATCAATCAATCAATCAATCAATCAATCAATCAATCAATCCGGGCCTGTGACGGTCACTGTACCCATTCTGCAATCTGTTAATAAAGTTTTCAATCAATCAATCAATCAATCAATCAATCAATCAATCAATCAATCAATCAATCAATCAATCAATCAATCAATCCGGGCCTGTGATGGTTACTGTACCCATTATACAATCTGTTAATAAAGTTTTCAATCAATCAATCAATCAATCCCATTCTACAATCTGTTAATAAAGTTTTCAATCAATCAATCAATCAATCAATCCCGCACAGTGCAATATTCCAATTCAGCCATTGGGTGGGACGGTCACATGACCCTGTGACGAGGGTCCTGAGAGTGTCTTGTGGGAGGAGCCTCGTATGGTTCCTGAGAGTGTCTTCGGTCCTGAGAGTGTCTTGTTCTCCCGTTCTGCAGCTGGATGCATCTCCCTATGGCAGCAAGGATCCCTGTGAAGTTTTTATTCACAATGTATTCACCTCACCACATGGTGGCGATATTTCCACACACAGAAAAGTTAGGCTTGTCTGATAATGATGACATTTAAAATGTGTTGTTACTTTGATATCCTAGCATCGTTGTCAATATGAATATGACAATATGGTCACAATTTACATTTCTCTCTTTATAATTGAAAAAAAAAACTTTTATGACCACCATTTTGTGGTCCAAGTTGTATGAAGATATAGACAGTCGTTTGACAATAGACTAGAGGTGTGGTCAAAAGGCCACATTGACGATGCATTTCCGAGATATACTGTAGCCTCCCCTACTGTTGGTCACCAACAGCATGAGTCTACTTTTGTTGGGGTTTTAGGGTGTTTTCACATTAGGAAAGGTTGCCTCCATTCCGCTCTGTTCCATTCGCGAGAACGATAGTCCCCCCTCCTGACTCCCCCGCCGGCCAGCTTTCACACTACCAATCTCGCTTAGTTCCCGAGCACACTTGAGGGAGCAACACCCCGATACAGCAGGTGGCGGTATGCACCTAGTTGGTTTGCGATCCGCCAAAGAACACAAGAGTACACTTGAGTCATCTAGTACGCGACAAGTCATTCGAGAAATAGTCAAAGCCTGTACAATGGAGTCGTCCTTCGCATCAATAAATGCCTTTGTTATGCTAAGATGCTACTCGCGTTCGTCAATAAGGTGAGAAACAGGCCTATTCTCTTTTGAATTCCACAATGGACAGTCGAATAGTTATGACGTCGTGTCGTCGTCATGTTGTTACAGCAAGCCTCTTCCGTGTTTTGGTACAGTTGTGCTCACATTTGCAATCGTTCCGTGCCCGTTCCATGCCCGGGGACGCTGATTCGTTCCCCAGACCACCTTTAAAGGTGGTCCCAGACACGGAACGGTTATCCGTCCCTGGGGATGGAACACAGCGTTCTCACTACACTACTTTTGGGGCAATCGTGCTCGGAAACGGCCCCGGATGCCTAGTGTGAAAGCACCCTTAAACACCAATCGCTCAGGACTGAAAGCACGTTCAAGGACTCTTTTCTAGTTAACTTGCCCTTACATTTACATTTTTACATTTTGTCATTTAGAATAGATGACGCTATTATCTAAAGCGACTCAAAAGTTCTGTACAAGAAGTCATCATGAAGGGCACAACTCTATTAGCTGAGTAACAATGTTCATCAAAGTGTTGAGTGCTACAGTGAAGGTTAGTATTAGGACAAGTGCATGACAGTAAGGTTAGTTTGTTTTTTAATATATTTTTCTTCATTTCAGATATTGGTTAATTAAAGAAGTGTGTCTTTAGTCAACGGTTAAAGATTGGACGGGTTTCGGCTGTCTATGGTGGGAAGTTTGTTCCACCATTGTGGGGCAAGGACTGAGAATAGGCGGCTTCTCTTTGATGACCCTCCGGAGCTCGGATAGGAGTAGGTCTGAGGCGGCCAGAAGATGCAGAGCGTAGTGGTCTTGAGGTTGTGTAGTTAGAAACCATTGACCGGAGGTAGGTGGGAGCCGTTCCCTTCGCCGCACGATATGCCAGGTCGAGGGCCTTGAAGCGGATTCGTGTCATGGGCCTCTATTCATTCATGGGCATACAATATATACATATGATATAATCAATTGACATTGTGTCCTGAGAGGTGGAGTTGGTGTGGAATGCATTGTACTAGTTTGTTTCAAGCAACAAAATAATGACTTATGAGCCCCTTCTAGAGCACAAACAAGTCATGTTTCCTCTGCAGCTATAAGTCTCTTAAGTCAGCTATCATTATTGCTACTCTAGGTGCAATGGTTTCTTCACCCCAGGTTGAAACGTCTAAAATTAGATAACTCATGTCAAATTTATTGTTCCCCCTTTTACATACAGTACTCTCCTTTTTCCATTGGCCTCCTTTGGTACAAAGTGCCTTTCACTGTGTGCTAATGTACTTTAATTGCTTGCATTTCAGCCCCAATGGAGAAACCCTGCACCCTCAGCCAGAGAGCCGAGCAGACTCTCCAGATCAGCTGAAGCACTTTTCCTTCTCATTCCATTCTCTCCCTCTGCTGCCCGCCGCTATCAGTGGAATTACAACCACCATAATGGAAAGGGTTTTCCCCTGATGGCCATGGTCCTCGGTGGATAATGTGTTCTTCACTCTGAGCCTAATAAGGTCCTTCCCCATAGGCTCACCTGGACCCGATCCTCCTCACCTACGAGAGCGGCTCTTCTGCCTCATACCGGATATGACTCATACACCGCTGAAGCCCAAATCAACTACCTGCCTCACGCTCCTCCTCCTGGCTCGGAAAGGGAGGATGGAATAGGCATGCTCACCGCTGCACTGTAGACGGAAAACGCCCATCCAACATCTGTCGGAGAGAGAGAGAGAGAGAGAGAGAGAATTGAAGGTCTTTACCGTATTCCTTATAACTGCCATCTGATGCTGCCTGATTTGCATAATAGGTCGGGTGTGTGTGTGTGTGTGTGTGTGTGTGTGTGTGTGTGTGTGTGTGTGTGGGGGGGGGGGGGGGGGGGTGATAGGGAACTCAGCATCGCTCACATTCGCTCCAATATCACCATGCAATCATGGTTCTCCCCCCCGATGGGCTGTGGAGAGAGGCGGCTTTGGACAATGTCCAAGCCGGAGCTTAGCCCGCAGATCTGCAGTCTCAGTACTAGCCCACGCCTGCCCTGTCAGATCTAATCTCTCGGCTGCACGCCGTGAAATGGGGCTTATTAAGAGTTTAACTGAGATCAGCCGAACCCTGGATCCGAGGCGCCATGCCGCAGAGACGGAAACCACTCACCTGAGAAATCCAGAAAATTACAAGGAACTTGGTGGCAGAAGGGCTGTCATCCCTCTTCAGGGGACCATGTTGTGCACCCCTCTCTAACACCACTACCCCACCCCCCCTGTCCCTTGCCCCCTCCCTTCTATTTCCGGGGCTGCATCGTCTGCTAAGCACTAATTAGAAACCAAATAGTAAGAGATGGATTTAGAAGTTTGGATTGGAGCCGGTCCCAGAGTGATATCTCACACAAGCCGGGGCTTACAGCAACAGCCCTATCTGAGCCCCACATTCACAAACCTCTTGTCTCCAAGCATTCCTCTCACGCTGTCTGATTACAAGAACACAAGGAGGCCTCTGCATGAATCCATACTATGAATAGCAAATATACACAACCGATCGGTTGTTATTTTCACTCCGTGTTAAATAGTGAGAACTTATTTGGTGTAACTTGTACGATTTAATCTCAGTCTGTCCATATAAAGTTGTGGCTATCTATCTATGCAGCCTATCTGTCCTCTTAAGAGGGATTTGTTGTCCATACCAATTTGCATCAAACCCCTAACCGCTGTCCCTCACACAATTTCCTATCAAAGCACTCAAGCTGAAGCCGTCTTCCCCGGCGCATAGAGCTTTATTCTGTCTGTAGATTGTATAGACAGATCTACTTGATCACTTTATCTACTGCCAACCATGTGCACAGCATTTACACTTGGGGGCAAACAGACACACACACACACACACACACACACACACACACACACACACACACACACACACACACACACACACACACACACACACGCAGATAAACACGCATATACTGTACATGTACACTATAGGTCAGTGGTTTACACATATGCCTACACATGTACAGTATGCACACACACTCACACACTTTTGTCTCCCTCTACCTTCCAGTCAGTATTCCTGGCAGAGATCAAGGCCTCATCTCACCCAGATTCAGCTGACAGCCAGTGGATGTAGTGTATCTATAGGGCCCCCGAGGGAGGGACCATTACCAAAATGAAGATTTGATTTGTGTTTATCAAGCCTGGGATGACACACACACACACACACACACACACACACACACACACACACACACACACACACACACACACACACACACACACACACACACACACACACACACACACACACACACACACACACACACACACACACACACACACACACGCATGCACACACGTGTCACCCTAAGGCATCTAGAGATTGGACAGCTTTCCTTCTTCATGTTGCATGCTGTAAGCTCACACCAACTCCCAGGGGAAAAAGCGTATGAGGGAGATGGTGGATGGACGGTGACACTGAAGAGGATGTTTTTTTGGATGGGTTTTGAGTGTGAGGCAGCAGCGCTGAATGACATTGAGAGCCGTATGTCATTTGGGTTGTTGAGAGTCTGTCTGTACTCCCTGTGATTTGATTCACACAAGACATGTGCTCACGCTTTGATGGAGAGTAGCTACCGCTGCAGCTTTTATTTGAGGATGTAAGGCGCAAAAGAATAGCCAACATCGATCACTTGGACTTGCAAGATTGATTTCACTACATTTGACCGTTCATCATTCCAAGATTAGTATGTTGATTCACAAGCCTTTGCTTTTTGTTTCTTCGGAATTTGCACCGTTTGACCTGACCTGTAATTCAAGATTAGAGAGACCGGATTTGAAAGGGTTGTCTATTACCAGTTTAATCTAGAAAATATATATTTACATTTAAAGGTCCGCTATCTTATAAATGGCCTTTTCCAGTGGTTTGCATCGTTTTCTGGCAATGTGGGGTTGTACCAACACTGACTAGGTGTGAAATTCTCATTCGGGCGCATTCCTCCAGTTGAGCTGAGACAAGATCTTCCCCCACTAAACCAAGCCATTCTGAATTTACGTCAATCTGTGATGTGTAAGAATAGTGATCTGCGTAACCTCAGGTCCTTCTGTGGTTGTAGCCACCGCCCACAATCAACAATTAGAGGAAGTTAGTGTAACATTGAAGTTATGACCAAAACGGAGCGAGTGGAAATAATGCGGAAGCGGTTTCCCTGTCGGACACTTGCACTTCCCCAAAAGAGAGAAAAAGAGAGAGAGGGAGAGAGAGAGAGGGAAAGACAGAAAGATAGAGAGAGGGAGAGAGAGGCTCTCATACGGTGCGAGTCTCGGAGCGATCTCTCCTCTGTCTCTCCCCCTGCTTTTGACACACACACTCGCGACTCGAGCCACTCACACACACACGCGCGCTCGGAGCGATCTCTCCTCTCTCTCTCTCCCTCTCTATCTCTCTCTCCCTCTCTCTATCTGTCTCTCCCTCTCTCTCTCTCCCCCAAAGTTAGCTGCCAGTGCAGGTGGGTGACTGTCACTCAAAGTGCATTGTGAGTATGGGGGCGGAGCCCAGCCAAAAACAGCTTGGAATCTGGCAGGGCAGAAAGTGGTGCACCAAAGTACTTGATTAAAAATACAAAACAATGAATTTTATTGAAAAAAACCTTACAGATGTGTTCCATAGACTCACAGGAATAGTGTAAAATTGCCCAAATAGTGAAAGAAATAGCTAAATAGTTCCCCTTTAAATGTAGTTATTTAGGCTTTTATCCAAAGCGATTTACAAGGTCTGTACAACAAGTCAGCAGGAAGGGTACAACTCTGTCAGCTAACGATAAATAAGACTGTTCATCAAACAGTGTCGAACTTGAGTGCTATAGTCTTGAGTATAGACATATTAGCATATGTAGCAACCTGAAAATATTATTCAGATGTGCTGACTTGCCTTTTATCTCCCCTTTGTGCACAAAGACATGTTGACTAGTTTCCATTGATATTCTCACAAACAATGACGCAGGCTCCTCCTTGTTCTACTCGCTGGGATATGGATTATAAACAGAAATTGATTCATATTCGATCCACCCGGTCCTTTTCCCTGTGTGACTAGTAGGCGGTACCAGCAGGGGGCGGTGGCAGGCAGAGAGTGTACGGGAGAGAGGCAGGCAGCGAGGAAGAGGGAATGACCTGGAGGTGGGACGAACCGGAAGCTCTCTTCTGTTTGGGATGTAGCCGTGAACGGTCGCAGCTACAACGGGAGGTGCTTTGGAATAGCCCCGTTCAAAAACCACCAGAGAGCCCCGCCGGAGCGAGTGACGGGTTATCATAAGAGTATCCGTGATAGTGCGTGAGTAAGAGAGACTGAGCCCCAGGACTGACGTCCATAGTTATCGGGTTATAGTAGCAGCGTGACGGTATAGTTAGCATGCTGCTAACGGCTATATCGACTCCAGTGCAACCCGAGCGCGAGGCGCTAAAGCAGACCGGTGGTATAGTCAACCACGTTGCGCCACAGTAACCGTGTAGCAGGTGGGCTGGTTGGGACCCAGAGTGTAGCTTCAGTGTGAGTGAGGGCTAGTTTATGGATGCGCGCCGTCGACTCTGCACCGGCTGTCTACAACCGTTCTGCACCGGCTGTCTTCAGGCCAACACGGGAGGTCGTCCCGACCGGCAGAGATCGCCAACACCCAGCACACGCTCTCAGCTCATTACTGCCCCTGCTCCAGCCCCGCTTACTAGCACCCGCAACGAGAGCGTTCGGCGCCATCTTGCCACCCGGACGGTGGTGGTGCGACGCGGCCGCCATTTTGGGTTGAGTACAATCGAGCATCAATGCTCCGGATCTATTACACAGTACACAATGTGGTGCAGCCTGCGGGCGAAGCTAATGGTTGCTAACTACAGTTCATAAGGGGTACCCCAAACATTACATGCCGGCATTAGCATAGGACTTTTGTTCTGATAAAGTGGGCCCACATTTTTGGTTTCTTTAAGTGTGATAACGTGTGGTTCTTTAATAATAAATTCCCATCTAATTAACCATTTCCCTGTGGGGAGGTTACAGACCTGGTGCATCATAAGTAAAGCCTAGAGACGTATTATTCTTGCCGTATAATTAAAGCCTGTCAGAGGTATTATACAGGGTGCTGACCCAGACGTGGGTGATGAGTCAAACACATTAAAGTATATTACTCCTGGCACTAACACGGAGGTGTGTGTATAATATACGTAGACATAAGGTATTGAGTTACACATGGAGTTATAGTAGGACTACAGTCCATTAGAGCACTCCCATTCATCCTTGTAACTGAACAGTACAAAATAACAGTAAAGAATTAGATGGGAGTTCTGTGTGCGTGTCCATTCCTGAGCCGTTTAACAACTCTTTTGGTGTGGGTAACGTATATATGATTGACCCCTTCCTATTCTACCTTTCCCTTTTTATTGTAAGGTCTCTAGTGTCACTGAGGGAGGGTACTGCTTGCGGGGGGAACCCAGGGTATTTATTTACAATTCAGTCACTAGGTGTGGGAGGGTTTAAGGAGCAATTGGGGGAAGTGGGAGCGTGTTGGGGAGTACTGCTGACCGCCCTGCTGCAGGGGAGGAAGACCAGAGTACCAGACCAGGTTGGTAAATCCCGGGCCCCATCCACTCACACTACCAGCCTCCAGTCGAAGCTCCAGACTCAAAGACGGAGGTGCAGTCAGACAGAGCTCTACTGTGTCTCGCTACCCAGTGATTGTGCCCACCCGTTCCCACGAAGCAGGGATAATCCACCCTGCTACATTTGGCATCACGAACAGGATACACATCCTACTCCACTCCCTCGTACGTGACGACCAAGAGGCCTAAGATGTTGGAGGGCGACACCCCGAAGCCGGAGGTCGGAGCCGGGCCGTCCCGGGCGGAGCAACGAGCTGACCCGCCGGCCCCTCTCAAAGAGGAAGGAGGGAAAGCCGAGACGGTGCAAACCTTGGCAGCAGAAGTGGAGTTCCTAAAGGGTCAACTCCAGGACCAGGAGGGCGTCCTGGAACACCAGCACGAACAACTGGAACAGGCCAGGCGCCGAGAGTCGCTTGCCGTGGCACAGGCCATGTTCCAACAGCTCCCTCCAGCGCCCCTCCCGGTGGTGTACGTCCAACGAGAGCGGAAGTGCAGAGAATTTGGAGGTGAAAACGAGAGGGGGGAACTGCCTGTGGAAGACTGGATCCAGGCAATGAGGACCCATCTCCGCGCCAGTCGAGTGCCCGCGGAGGAACAAGCGGAGGTCGTACAGCTTCACCTCAAAGGTGAGGCGAAGCAGACGGTACGCTTCCGGACGGAGGGAACTGTCCCAGACACTGAAGCCTTGTTCTCGCTCCTCGAAGAAACCTATGGGGACAAGGTCCCGGTCAGCGTTCGCCTGGGGGAGTTCTTTGACCGAAGACAGGCCGCCGGCGAGACCGTGCGCCAGTTCGCCTATGACCTGCAGGAGAGGATCCGTCGCCTACGACGTCGGGCGCCTACGCTGGTTGCCGACGCCACCGCCCTGCTGCAGGAGCGGTTTGTGGTGGGCCTCAGGGACGAGGCCCTGAGGAGAGAAATGCGGAAGTACATGAGGGAGGACGGGACGCGGCCGTTTTCCCAGGTACTGCAGGCGGCGATCGATTGGACGGAGGACGAGCTGGTCCTCCCCGCCGACAAGGGTTCCCCCCGGGGCTTGGTCCACGCCGCGGCCGGGGAGAGACGAGAGACCCCGCTGAGCGTTGACACGCTGCAGGAGACTATTAGGCAGCTCCAGGCAGGAATGGAGCGGCTAGGTGTGCGCCAGGAGCAACTAGTCCAGACCTTCCAACAGGAACGTGACGAGCCCCGGAGAGGCGCCACCGCCGGGATGAAGAGGACAGGCTGATTTGCTCTGCCTGCAATCAGCGGGGCCACCTCAGCAGGGATTGCCCCCGCCCCGCCAGCGCGCCACGCCCAGCCTCTGCTCCCACCCCCGAAGCTCCGGGCCCGTCAGGGTACCGACCCAGACCACGAAGGGCAGTCGACGCCGTCGTAACCAGAGTCGCCGTGGAGAGGTGCGAGCCACCTCTGGACCTAGCCACACTCCAGAAGTCCATCCGACAGCTCTTCGCCGGCCAGGAGCAGTTGGGCGCGCGCATGGAGCAGCTATTCCAGGCGCTTCAACAGGAGCGAGATACGCCCCAGAGAGGCTTCGCCGGAAGCCGACGGAGGGGAGACGTGCCCTCTACCCCGCGCAGACTACCCCGCCGGAGCGAGGATGGGAGGCTGATCTGCTACACCTGTCAACAGCCTGGCCATATCGGCCGCGAGTGCCCCCGCGCGATGGGAGAACCGCGCCCGAAGGAAGCACCGGGCGGTGAGGTTCCTCTCCCACCAGCACAGGGAGCCACCCACACAACAGCCGGCGGGTCGCCCGACCTGGCGACCGCCAGACGAGGGGCCGGAGAGAGAAGTGTGGTGACGTGCCGGATGATACGCCATCAAGGCGGCCGGCCCGACAGACGCGCTGGTGCCCGGGCGCCCATTCCAATGAGACCAGGACCGGAGGTAGTGGACACAGCAAGGGACGTTCTAGCGATCCCAGCGGAAGGCGTTCGTGCCCGCCGGAGGCCCGAAACGCGGGCCGGGCCGTCACAGGCCCTCGCCCTGGTCGCAAGGCCAACCGAAGAGGTGAGCCCTCGGGAGCCGCCGGAAGTCAACAGCGAAGGTTATGTAACAATCTCGGCGGAAGAAGTTCGGGCTTGCTTGCTCCGGGCTGCGCGGGGTCGGCTGGCCCCCGTCCGTGCTCGCCGGAGCCCCGAGAAGCGGACCGATCCGCCGGGGGTCCCAGTGATCGGCGCAGAGCAGATAGCGGTCCAGAAGGGAGACTGCGGATATAGCTGGGACGAGATACGGCTATTCCAAGTGAAAGACCCGGAGGTGGGGCCCGTACGGGAGGCGGTGATGAAGGGGATCCACCCCACCGGGGTGCAACTGCAAGAGGTGAGCCCACTCATGCGTAAGCTCTACGGGCAGTGGGAACGGTTCCGTCTGAAGAATAAGGTGCTATTCAGGCGAGTTAGTGACCCTCGAGATGGAGAGGAGAACCTACAGTTGGTGGTGCCGGGGGTGCTGCGGCGGCACGTATACGAGATTCAACATGTCCTGGGGGGACATTTGGACGAACGCGGGACACTAGGGTTAATGGGGCGGGGCTATTACTGGCCAGGGATGGCGGCCGAGGTGAAGGGCTGGAGGCAACAGTGTATACGGTGTGCTCCGGCTCGAGACGTGGTCCCGAAGGCTTGGGCCCCGGAACATGCACCTACGAGACCGCCCGAGGCGGGCGGGAGCACGCGCGGATCCCCCGGAAGATGCACGAACCTGCACAGAGCTCCTCCGAGTCCGATGGTCCCCCCCTTGGTGACTCCACCCCTCTTACCTCCTCTCGTGTTGCTACGGGATCCAAGAGGGGGGAGTCGGACCAATCCGGGACCCGAGGAGCACTAGAGGTCGGCTACCCGCTCGGTATCGCTAGGACTACGAGCTCAAGAGTGTGTTTGTTGAACAGTGTGTCCAACTCATGAAGGAGTGTGTGAAACTGTTAGCATAATGTGTGATTGTCGATCTATGTGTGAAACTGTTGGTTTCAGGACCGTTTTCATGTATGCGTTGGTTGGTGTTTCATTGAGTTAACTTGCAGAGGACTTAGCAAGTTCAAAGTGGGGGGAAATGTAGCAACCTGAAAATATGCCTATTATTCAGATGTGCTGACTTGCCTTTTATCTCCCCTTTGTGCACAAAGACATGTTGACTAGTTTCCATTGATATTCTCACAAACAATGACGCAGGCTCCTCCTTGTTCTACTCGCTGGGATATGGATTATAAACAGAAATTGATTCATATTCGATCCACCCGGTCCTTTTCCCTGTGTGACTAGTAGGCGGTACCAGCAGGGGGCGGTGGCAGGCAGAGAGTGTACGGGAGAGAGGCAGGCAGCGAGGAAGAGGGAATGACCTGGAGGTGGGACGAACCGGAAGCTCTCTTCTGTTTGGGATGTAGCCGTGAACGGTCGCAGCTACAACGGGAGGTGCTTTGGAATAGCCCCGTTCAAGAACCACCAGAGAGCCCCGCCGGAGCGAGTGACGGGTTATCATAAGAGTATCCGTGATAGTGCGTGAGTAAGAGAGACTGAGCCCCAGGACTGACGTCCATAGTTATCGGGTTATAGTAGCAGCGTGACGGTATAGTTAGCATGCTGCTAACGGCTATATCGACTCCAGTGCAACCCGAGCGCGAGGCGCTAAAGACGACAGATGGTATAGTCAACCACGTTGCGCCACAGTAACCGTGTAGCAGGTGGGCTGGTTGGGACCCAGAGTGTAGCTTCAGTGTGAGTGAGGGCTAGTTTATGGATGCGCGCAGTCGACTCTGCACCGGCTGTCTACAACCGTTCTGCACCGGCTGTCTTCAGGCCAACACGGGAGGTCGTCCCGACCGGCAGAGATCGCCAACACCCAGCACACGCTCTCAGCTCACTACTGCCCCTGCTCCAGCCCCGCTTGCTAGCACCCGCGACGAGAGCGTTCGACGCCATCTTGCCACCCGGACGGTGGTGGTGCGGCGCGGCCGCCATTTTGGGTTGAGTACAATCAAGCATCAATGCTCCGGATCTATTACACAGTACATAATGTGGTGCAGCCTGCGGGCGAAGCTAATGGTTGCTAACTACAGTTCATAAGGGGTACCCCAAACATTACATGCCGGCATTAGCATAGGACTTTTGTTCTGGTAAAGTGGGCCCACATTTTTGGTTTCTTTAAGTGTGATAACGTGTGGTTCTTTAATAATAAATTCCCATCTAATTAACCCTTTCCCTGTGGGGAGGTTACAGACCTGGTGCATCATAAGTAAAGCCTAGAGAGGTATTATTCTTTCCGTATAATTAAAGCCTGTCAGAGGTATTATACAGGGTGCTGACCCAGACGTGGGTGATGAGTCAAACACATTAAAGTATATTACTCCTGGCACTAACACGGAGGTGTGTGTAGAATATACGTAGACATAAGGTATTGAGTTACACATGGAGTTATAGTAGGACTACAGTCCATTGATTAGAGCACTCCCATTCATCCTTGTAACTGAACAGTACAAAATAACAGTAAATAATTAGATGGGAGTTCTGTGTGCGTGTCCATTCCTGAGCTGTTTAACAACTATTTTGGTGTGGGTAACGTATATATGATTGACCCCTTCCTATTCTACCTTTCCCTTTTTATTGTAAGGTCTCTAGTGTCACTGAGGGAGGGTACTGCTTGCGGGGGGAACCCAGGGTATTTATTTACAATTCAGTCACTATGTGTGGGAGGGTTTAAGGAGCAATTGGGGGAAGTGGGAGCGTGTTGGGGAGTACTGCTGACCGCCCTGCTGCAGGGGAGGAAGACCAGAGTACCAGACCAGGTTGGTAAATCCCGGGCCCCATCCACTCACACTACCAGCCTCCAGTCGAAGCTCCAGACTCAAAGACGGAGGTGCAGTCAGACAGAGCTCTACTGTGTCTCGCTACCCAGTGATTGTGCCCACCCGTTCCCACGAAGCAGGGATAATCCACTCTGCTACACATAGTAGGTAGTAATATATAATAATAATAATAATAATAATAATAATAATAATAATAATAATAATAATAATAAAGGCATGGTAGATTCCTTAACTCATTCGGCGCCGCAGGCCTAGCCCATCTTTGTTCCTACTGCGCCACCGCTCTAAGAGATAGGGATGAGGGATACAATACTATGGCTCATTTGACATCAACTATCCATCGTTCAATATGTGAAAAAGAATAAATTTTTTCATGTATATGTTCGCGTGTTATACCGTGGTGAATAAAAGTATAGTTTCAGAGTGATCCTGGCTAATTCCAGAAAACGGCGCTATGGAGCAATACGTGAATTTGACTAAAAGCGTTGGCGTTGCTCGCCTGGACACGCTACTATTTCCAAATCAAATGTATATAATAGGTATTATGTTTCATCATGAATGCATGAAAGGGGGGGGGGGTCGTTTTTTGATGCTTTGATCATCACCAACAGAATACGTTCTGGAGTACATTACACATGGTCGTTGCGATCGATGTGAAATCATGGTTGGATCAAAGCAGGATTGATGTCATATAGTCATTATACCTTCACTAGGAGGTACCCCAAAAAGAATATTCCAATTGTCTGATCGTGATTTCCAGTATTGGTGTCCATTGTGTCGCCAACATAATCCACCACAACACATGCATCGGGGGACGCGTTTCAATGTCATCGAGTGAACCGCTAGACTCGCGGCCGGTATTGCACTCTAGCGATCTAGTGATTCCATATGGTAACCCCGAGGTCCGTGTGAGAGAAATTAATAAAAATATAGAATAAAAGAAATAAAGATGAAAACCCGACTATACTCAGGTCTGGCGCTGAACGGTTGGCGAGTTAACCCGACTATCCTCGGGTCTGGCGCTGATTGAGTAAATAGCGAAGTGCATAATGGTAAAAGACAGTACAAAGCTTTTTATTTATTTTTCTTAATTTCAGATATTGATTGTGTTTTAGTCGACGGTGGAAAATTGGCAGGTTTCAGCTGTCCTTTGGTGGGAAGTTCATTCCACCATTGTGGAGCGAGGACAGAGAATAGCCTGCTTCAATTTGATGACCCCTCCAGAGCAGGGGTCTCAAACTCGCGGCCCGCGGGCCATTTGCGGTTCGCGGCCCGCGGGCCATTTGCGGCCCGCAGGATGATATTTTGCGGCCCCCTACTTGACATCAAAGTTTAGTGTTAATGCGGCCCGCGCACAACTGTTTGCCGAGCCGTTGCGCGAGAGTTGGACGATTATGGGGCTGCGGCACTGCAGATATACCCTATTCCAATGATCCGCACGGACGTTAGACGGTGTTGCACTCGCTACCCAGTCTGTAAGCTAGTAGCAGTCGCAGAGGCTCTGGCTAGTAGTAACGTTCATGTTGTGATTTTCGATGCAAAATAAATATTCAACATTCTCTTTTGAGACTCCGCCTCAGACTCTTATCCTTTGGCACTTGGAACTTGCTGTACTTTGCTTGCAGGTCTGCAGCCATTATTGCTGGATTATGAATACCCTATTCCAATGATCCGCACGGACGTTAGATGGTGTTGCACTCGCTACCCAGTCTGTAAGCTAGTAGCAGTCGCAGAGGCTCTGGCTAGTAGTAACGTTCATGTTGTGATTTTCGATGCAAAATAAATATTCAACATTCTCTTTTGAGACTCCGCCTCAGACTCTTATCCTTTGGCACTTGGAACTTGCTGTACTTTGCTTGCAGGTCTGCAGCCATTATTGCTGGATTATGAATAGCACCAACCTTAGCCACGGTACCATTGTCAAGCTAAGCTAGCTGACCTAGCTCGTCTCCAGTGATGGGCAGTAGCTAGCTACAAGTAGCGACGCTACATAGCTTAACTACATTTCTCAGTAGCGTGATGGTAGCATCGCTACTTTTGAATCATGTAGCGTTTTCTGTAGCGCAGTTATTTATAGAACGAAGTAGTGACGTAGCGACGATGAAACGCTACAACGGCGACAACGCTACTATATTGGGAGAAACAGTCTAGACTATAAGGAGAAAAAAAAACTCCCCGTAGAAAACCCACTATGATTGGTTGGTTGGTTTATATATGAGTATGACGACTCACGATTGGGTATGGTTAGGCCAAAACATTACGGGTAGGCCAATCAGAGGCAGGATAGGGCGGGACTCCAACCGCAAATCAGGAAGTGAAAATCAAAACAGACCACTGATGAATGAACTAGTCTGCGCGAAATGGCAGAGGGATTCGATGTTTCCAGGGCTTGTGATGGCATTGATGAAGATGATGTCAATAACAACAATGTCTCTCCATGGAATGAATGAATGGAAAAGATGAAGTTGTGGGATGCAGGCGCGGCGTATCTAAGGTAAGGGATAATAATGTTGTTAAACTGCCGCCGTGCACTGCAGCATTGGGCTGTGTTGGCACTTTCTTCGTCTGTTAACTTACCATGGTGATTGATCTGATCTGTGGTCTGGGGTCCCCACATGATTTTGGGGCCATGGAATGTTTTGTGAGTTACATATTTAAATACATTTGGTCATTTAGCTGACGCTTTCATTCAAAGCAACTTACAAATTGTGTACAACAAGTCAGCATGAGTGGTACATATCTAGCAGACAAGGATAAATAGTATTGTTTGTCTAGCAGTGTCAAGCTTGAGTGTTATACTCTGAGTACATACTATACTGTAGTAGTATAGACATATTAGCATAGTTGGTGGTAGTATAGACATGGTAGCATAATAGTAAAATGCAGTAAGACAGTTATTATTAGTTAAAATTCAGATATTGAAGAAGTGTGTTTTTGGTTGATAAAGTGGGCAGGTTTCAGCTAGGAGAGGGTATCAGGCAGCCAGAAGATGCAGAGTTTAGGGATAAATAATACATAAAGATAGAATAGAAAAGAAACTGAGCATTTTTTTTGCCTGTTTTGTGGAAACTTGATAATGAAGTAAAAAGAAAAAAGAAAAAAAAGTAGTGCAGATGTAGCTAGCTATTTTTGCCATGTTCTTGTAGTGTAGCTTGCTACATTTATCTGGGGATAGCTTCCATTGTAGTTGAGCTATATTTAATCGAGAGTAACTTGTAGTGTAGCTTGCTACATTTCCCAAGTAGCTTGCCCATCACTGCTCGTCTCCCCGCATTGACATTTGATAACGTTAGTCAGCTAACGCTAGTCAGTAGCTACTTGACATAAATACGATTCACCGTGGGTGCATTATTGTTGATAGACGGACAGTGTCAGGTCCTGGAGAAAGGACAGGCGATCATCTGATTTGATGTAACGTTATAGCGGATGTTGTTCCAACTAGCTAGCTTTTCAGCTAATGCTATAATAACACCAGCAAGCAAAACACATCCCGTCCGAGCTCCCCGTCACACGCTCTGTCGGGGACAATGGAATTTAAGAAAGTGTATCTGCTGTTAAAATGACATACAGCATCACACTTTAAAACACGTTCATTTTATAATCATCACTCTCCGCAGGAGATAAATGACGTCATGGGATCGGAGGCTAGAATTTACGTGTACTCGCCGATACCGATACCAGCATTTTAGGCAGTATCGGCAGCATTTCCGATACTGGTATCGGAACATCTCTAATTTTAATGCAACCTTTCCTCAAAATTCAGTGCTAAGAACCACAAAAATAAATGGAATGAAATCATCATATCAAGCTGCAAGCAGAATTATTGTTAAAAACGAGAAAAAGCAACCAAGTCCTCACTCAGTGGCAAGAAGCCATTCTCTCTCTCTGATGCATACATAATAAAATAATGTATGACTGAAGTGATGGAGACCATGTTTGAAGGCAAACAAAAGCAAATCCCCCTCAGATCGCACAGCAACCAGAATAACGATAGGTTATAACTATAACCAAGTTCTGTGAGTAATGGTGACGCTCGGCGTCACTCTCTGCACTGTACCTCGCTCGTGCACGCGCACTGAATAAAAAATTCCACAATGCACCTTTACATCCCAACATCCATCTGGCCACACCCCCATCAGCTTACCTACATAAGCAGGGGTGAGGCCACACACTCGCCTCCTTCCCATGCTTTCACCACAAGGCGAGATCAAGGGCTGCAGCGGCGTCGGACGCCGAGCGTCACCATTACTCACAGAACTTGGTTATAGTTATAACCTATCATTCTGTTTCGTAATGGCTCTCGCTCGGCGTCACTCTCTGCACAAGGGAGGCCGAGCGAGAGCCATCGGCCTACAAATATACCCCGCTGAGGCCCCCCACAACCATCAGATCGGGGAGGACCGAGCCCCCCCGACCCCCCCTAATGGAGGGCACCCCCCCTATTGGAGGTTCCCGGGAGGGCGACAGACCCGACCGTGCGAAGAGGCACTCAAGCAACTCAACGCACAGGGTGAGCAGACCGTGGCCTGACCCCACGACTACACACACGCACAACCCGCATGCCACCCGGGAACGAACGGAAGGAACAACCTCATTACTGCCCCCAGAATCACGGGGTCAAGAACAAACCCAACCCTGTGGCAAGGCCGTAGCAGCGGAGCGCGAAGGAAGACCCAGACCCACTGAAGGGCGGGCCCTTTCCCCCCAATAGCACACCGCCTGGTACACTGACCCTGCAGAACAGGCAGTCAGCATGGCCGTAAGCACACAAAAAAAGTTAATCAACGGAAGCAGGCAGCGCACCGGGGAAACCAGGCAACAGGCTGTAACCTGAGCCTGGAGCACTGCGGACGAGACAGGCGCCAAAGGAGTTAGCTGAGAACAGCCCCCCCGGCGGAAGGGGCGTATGCTGGCGTTGTTGCATGACCAAGCCTCCATTAAAAAAAACCCACCCAGAGGGGTTGAGGCAGAGAAGGCTGACATGATTGGCAGACGTCATGAACGTGCAGGGGCACACTCAACCGGGTAACCCGGGAGTTGACACTGCTCCAACACACCAGGGAATCAACCACCTTGTCGTTACCCTATGCGGTGGTTGTTCCTATAACCCCTCAAGAAAAAAACTCCAAAACACATAACTGGCTATACCGCAGTACAAGTGTTTCAGTTTTCAAAAAAGGGTTATTCCAGGCCTACGGGTCGACGAAACATGACTTCGGACCGGGCCCGGCGGCACGGGAAGCACAGGGTTGCCAGAGGAGGTCCAAGACCACCCCAACAGCCCCCTCTTCGCCATGCGTGAGAGAGGAGCGAAAAGAATGGAGAACCAGCCCCAAGCACACCGCACTTGGTATTCCCAGGCGGTCTCCCAACCAAGTACTAACCAGGACCAAACCTGCGTAGCGGCCGAGATCGGACGAGATCGGGCGTGTACAGGTTGGCATGGCCGTAAGCCATTACGACAGTGCAGAGTACAATATGTACCCAACAAGGGTCTCCATAGCGCCTAACCCTGTGACACCCGGACCGACCTGGCATTTTCCCCCCCGAAAAAAGCACAAGTCCCTCGGGGTACCAGAACAGCAGATCGTAGTATAGACATATTAGCATAGTTGGTGGTAGTATAGACATGGTAGCATAATAGTAAAATGCAGTAAGACAGTTATTATTAGTTAAAATTCAGATATTGAAGAAGTGTGTTTTTGGTTGATAAAGTGGGCAGGTTTCAGCTAGGAGAGGGTATCAGGCAGCCAGAAGATGCAGAGTTTAGGGATAAATAATACATAAAGATAGAATAGAAAAGAAACTGAGCATTTTTTTTGCCTGTTTTGTGGAAACTTGATAATGAAGTAAAAAGAAAAAAGAAAAAAAAGTAGTGCAGATGTAGCTAGCTATTTTTGCCATGTTCTTGTAGTGTAGCTTGCTACATTTATCTGGGGATAGCTTCCATTGTAGTTGAGCTATATTTAATCGAGAGTAACTTGTAGTGTAGCTTGCTACATTTCCCAAGTAGCTTGCCCATCACTGCTCGTCTCCCCGCATTGACATTTGATAACGTTAGTCAGCTAACGCTAGTCAGTAGCTACTTGACATAAATACGATTCACCGTGGGTGCATTATTGTTGATAGACGGACAGTGTCAGGTCCTGGAGAAGGGACAGGCGATCATCTGATTTGATGTAACGTTATAGCGGATGTTGTTCCAACTAGCTAGCTTTTCAGCTAATGCTATAATAACACCAGCAAGCAAAACACATCTCGTCCGAGCTCCCCGTCACACGCTCTGTCAGGGACAATGGAATTTAAGAAAGTGTATCTGCTGTTAAAATGACATACAGCATCACACTTTAAAACACGTTCATTTTATAATCATCACTCTCCGCAGGAGATAAATGACGTCATGGGATCGGAGGCTAGAATTTACGTGTACTCGCCGATACCGATACCAGCATTTTAGGCAGTATCGGCAGCATTTCCGATACTGGTATCGGAACATCTCTAATTTTAATGCAACCTTTCCTCAAAATTCAGTGCTAAGAACCACAAAAATAAATGGAATGAAATCATCATATCAAGCTGCAAGCAGAATTATTGTTAAAAACGAGAAAAGGCAACCAAGTCCTCACTCAGTGGCAAGAAGCCATTCTCTCTCTCTGATGCATACATAATAAAATAATGTATGACTGAAGTGATGGAGACCATGTTTGAAGGCAAACAAAAGCAAATCCCCCTCAGATCGCACAGCAACCAGAATAACGATAGGTTATAACTATAACCAAGTTCTGTGAGTAATGGTGACGCTCGGCGTCACTCTCTGCACTGTACCTCGCTCGTGCACGCGCACTGAATAAAAAATTCCACAATGCACCTTTACATCCCAACATCCATCTGGCCACACCCCCATCAGCTTACCTACATAAGCAGGGGTGAGGCCACACACTCGCCTCCTTCCCATGCTTTCACCACAAGGCGAGATCAAGGGCTGCAGCGGCGTCGGACGCCGAGCGTCACCATTACTCACAGAACTTGGTTATAGTTATAACCTATCATTCTGTTTCGTAATGGCTCTCGCTCGGCGTCACTCTCTGCACAAGGGAGGCCGAGCGAGAGCCATCGGCCTACAAATATACCCCGCTGAGGCCCCCCACAACCATCAGATCGGGGAGGACCGAGCCCCCCCGACCCCCCCTAATGGAGGGCACCCCCCCTATTGGAGGTTCCCGGAAGGAGTTAGCTGAGAACAGCCCCCCCGGCGGAAGGGGCGTATGCTGGCGTTGTTGCATGACCAAGCCTCCATTAAAAAAAACCCACCCAGAGGGGTTGAGGCAGAGAAGGCTGACATGATTGGCAGACGTCATGAACGTGCAGGGGCACACTCAACCGGGTAACCCGGGAGTTGACACTGCTCCAACACACCAGGGAATCAACCACCTTGTCGTTACCCTATGCGGTGGTTGTTCCTATAACCCCTCAAGAAAAAAACTCCAAAACACATAACTGGCTATACCGCAGTACAAGTGTTTCAGTTTTCAAAAAAGGGTTATTCCAGGCCTACGGGTCGACGAAACATGACTTCGGACCGGGCCCGGCGGTACGGGAAGCACAGGGTTGCCAGAGGAGGTCCAAGACCACCCCAACAGCCCCCTCTTCGCCATGCGTGAGAGAGGAGCGAAAAGAATGGAGAACCAGCCCCAAGCACACCGCACTTGGTATTCCCAGGCGGTCTCCCAACCAAGTACTAACCAGGACCAAACCTGCGTAGCGGCCGAGATCGGACGAGATCGGGCGTGTACAGGTTGGCATGGCCGTAAGCCATTACGACAGTGCAGAGTACAATATGTACCCAACAAGGGTCTCCATAGCGCCTAACCCTGTGACACCCGGACCGACCTGGCATTTTTCCCCCCGAAAAAAGCACAAGTCCCTCGGGGTACCAGAACAGAAGATCTGCATCCCCGGCGGACAACGGGTTAACTGACCTGGACCAGCGTGACCAGACCAGTCCCGTGTCCTAACCACGCCGACATGCCCACTCCAGGAGAGGGGGTAGGTATGTGTGTCGATCTAAAACATGAAAAGAGGGCGCCACCCAGACGGTCCTCATTTAGACCGTGCTCAGTGGCCCACCCCAAGGGCGTGAGACCCCTCTACCTATGTTCAGATCTATTCCGTTAACATCCCCCAGATATGAACGAGAATTCATCGAGACAACCTAGTAAACTGGCGCTCGGAAGAGACAACCCCATCCCAGTTGCCCTATAAAAACGCTGTTTTAACAAGCAACCAAGGCGCACTTAGCCCCTGTGTGATCCTGTAACAGAAACACACCGAGCCAGCACTATGTATGCGTCGAGACCCAAACACATCAATGGATAGTCTAGCAAGACACCAAACATTGTTCCTCAAGGTCGCCTGGGAGAACGACACGTAGCCGTCGTGCTTCATGTACCTTCCTCTTTTTATTCAAAAAAGAAAGAACACAGACTGACATGAATCCCTTGTGACGCAGGCTGAGGGTAATTTTTTTTTTACATTTTTACATCCCACCACCCTCCCATAGGGAGGAGGCGGAAATCCCCAGAGAGACTTCCCACGCGAGCTGTATAGATTGAAAAGAATATAGTGCAACATTGAGCTATGTAATATTTGGATTAGGGCTCTCTGAGGAGGAGGCACTGAACCAATACACTCAATAATCGAATTGAATCGAATACACACACAATAGAGCAGAACTCCTTTTTGAAGTTCTACTCATCTTGACAATCTGAGGGGGAGGCTCTGAACTCTGAGGAGGCTCCCTCACAGGGAAGGAGAGTCCCAACTCACAGACGGCCCGAGTAGGAGCTTCGTGAGGAGGAGCCCTGACCACTCCCTGAAACAGATCCATCATATGGACCTGAACAGCACACGGAAGTCTTACCAACAGAGACGCGCACAGTGACGTATTCTATGGCGGGGGAATTTCCGCGGTGCACACGCCCAATATTCCAGGGCGTGGGACCAGGAAACTCACTCCCCCCCCCCCCCTCTTACCCTGTAACGTGCCGAACAGCAACGTGACAGGAACCTTGAAGGACAGGAGGTTTTAACCCCTGACCAATCAGAAAAGGGGAGGAAAGGATTACCAGTTCACCTCTTTACGACCCCACACCCATGATACGATGTAATGACAAAAAAGAGTATGACACAGTCATAGTCAGCTACATGAAGCGTCTAACAGCTTCACACAGCTCATGTGCTAACCTGCTATCTGATTTTTACTAAGGAAAAAACACAGAATAGAGAGGGCCCCCTTAAGAGCCCCGGTACCAGACTTACACATGTGCTTCTGTGGCCAACCCAACCCAGTTGTAGATCACAAGATACACACAACCCTTTATCACCATAAAAAACGGCAAATACACTCTACAGAGGAACGCCGTTTTTCATAATGAGAGAATACACAATTCTCGATTAGTATCGGCCACAGGCCTTGCTAAGCACACACGAAAAGTGACCAAACAATCTTTTCTTTAGGAAAATACAGTTCCTCAAGCGGTTCTAGCACAACCCCAGCAATCAAGCTAAGGGTTACATCATACCACACAGTGACACAATATATTGTAAACAATATGTCTGAGAGGAGGGTGAGGAAGTCCCCAGGGAACCGGGGGGAAACACACCTCCTACCTTACCCTTAATACGGCCAGTTGAACAGGTAAACCTGTTAATATGTGAACACACTGTTCATTGTCATTACAGGCTGAGAAAAGAATTCATTCTTCACTCATATGTCACTAAGCATAGCTTTATAGGTTAGTTTAACCCCCTTAGTTGTGAGTACACGGTACATGAACACACATGATGTTTCTCAACACAACAAACCAGATAATTTTTACATCTGTAACAAACAACCCGATTTGCATGGAGAAGCTAATACCAGTGACACGACAATTCACACACAACTCGCGTCGTATCCTAAGTGTAGTGCAGCAACACTCGTTTTGGAAAACATCGTTATTACAAAACATTTAGAAGGGAAGGAAGAAGACGCGTTTTAAGGTCTGGTCAGGACCTTCCTACCGAGCGCGCAGATCAAGCGAACTGCAGTCTCTAACAGGGCACGGTAGTAAACACAGCATCCTGTGTTTGACGACACGGGCAGCGTCGCTGCTCCATCCCGCCGCGACGGTTCTCCTTGTCGACGCAGTCCTCACCGGCCGGCTCCGGGTAGGTTCGACTAACACCCTCTGTCAAAGATGACGTCGTAGTCAGAGTGTTTAAGGCATGTTATAGTCACAGAAAACGTTCAACAGTGTAGCATTAAGCTAACAGCCGTTCGGCTGATAGCAGCAAGCTAACGTGTACTAGCCTGGTAAACACAGCGAGCTAATACCGCAGCTAACAGCTGCGCAGCTAACAGCTGACTGGCTAACACAGTAGGCCAAAACTAGCACGCAAGCTAAGCAGCTATCTGCTAAGCAGCTACCACCTGAACTTGTACACAAACGATATAACAAGCCACACTTCAGACAGGCCGCCGTTCTGAAACCCTCCTCACCTTTTAAGAGAGAAGAGAAAAAGAGATGTCAACACAGTTTACAACGGTGATTTTACCAGACATCCGGCGGAGCCAGCACAAGTCCCATCTGGGCTGTAGCTGACTTGAACATGGATCTCCCGATAACGAACATCCATGCCCACATTTCCTCGTGAGGGTATACTCTCATTTGTATATGAAAGATGGGGCCTACACGGTGACAGAGAAGCATCCACTCGTCCAGAGAATCCTGGGATCACCAGTTACTGGTCGTGGCCCACTAGTTGACTATAATGGGCTTCAAACCAAGATCCTCCGCCGTCGCCTAAAAGGCTGAACAGAAGGACCCTAATCTGGGGCCGGTTTTCGTAAACATTGTCAGCTAGCCCCCATAGCACTAACAGACAAGTGGTGCTCGCAAGCAAACATTACTCACCAAACCTGGAACCCACCGCTTCTCACAACAGTCGGTGCGTCCTACAGTCCAGCTGTGTTGCTGGAGGGTCTTACCCCATCCAGCCGCAGCAAGGAGGATTGTAGTTGGGAGGCATGTCAGCGGCGTGAACTCCTAATACGAAAAAACCGGTGGAGGTGTAGAATGATCATCATCTTCCAGACACTCCAGTAACGAAGACAATATCGCCGTATTTTCTCGAATGTCAACGTATCTCTTGTTTTCCAACTTTCTTCAACTAGCAACCTCGTCAAGTGGGGATCTACCGAAGGCACTTCCTTGTGGTGAAAGCGAAGAAGGAGGCGAGTGTGTGGCCCCACCCCTGCTTATGTAGGTAAGCTGATGGGGGTGTGGCCAGACGGATGTTGGGATGTAAAGGTGCATTGTGGAATTTTATTCAGTGCGCGTGCACGAGTGAGGTACAGTGCAGAGAGTGACGCCGAGCGAGAGCCATTACGAAACAGAACTGAAATACTGAAATACTGGCTGGTGATTTGATTAAACAGCTTTGTGATAGAATAAAAAAAATGCACAGTGCATTTCCATAGCTGTGGATGAGTCCACTGACACCACTGAGAAGCCTATGTTCTGAAGAACCGTTCATGTTCTGAAGAACTGTTCATGTACTGAAATGTTATTGCTAAAGATTGAGAAGATTGGATCAGTTGTACTTTTTTTTGGAATACTTGAAACCCTTTTTTTGTGGAATATTTGATGCGGCCCAGCCTCACCCAGACTCTACCTCAAGTGGCCCCCAGGGAAATTGAGTTTGAGACCCCTGCTCCAGAGCGAGGATATGAGTGGGTCTGAGGCAACCAGAAGATGCAGAGCGTAGGGGTCTTGAGGGTGTGTAGTTAGAGACCATTGACCGGACGTAGGAGGGAGCTGTGTCCCTCGCTGCACGGTATGCCAGGTCAAGGACCTTGACGCGGATTTGTACAGCAATATACTGAGGTGTTTCAGCTTCCAAAATATCTTTTTGAGTGGTATAGCAAATAGGAACCTGTGAAACGCATTATGTCAGGCAAACCCGCACATAACATTTCAAGAGATTTTGTTTTTCAATTACTGAAAAGTGTGTTGTCAAATAACACCCCCAGGCAATTTTCCTGTGGTTTTATTAAAACAGAATGTGTTTTCGAAACATGGCAACTTTTTCCATTTGTTCAAAGATTGGACAGGGATTTGTGACACACCGGCATTGGTTTTTGGAATGATATCCCATACTCACCATCTCACACTGGCACACACATACACACATAAACATGCATGACTGCACGCACGCACGCACACACACACACACACACACACACACACACACACACACACACACACACACACACACACACACACACACACACACACACACACACACACACACACACACACACACACACACACACACACACACAGTTTCATGTAATTGAAAATGGGTTTGCGTTTGGTATATGGAATTTCATTCTCGTCTTGTTCAGCTCCTTCACAGCACTAAAATGTCATCTGCCTCTGTGAGTTTCTCATTGTGTAAATACATTGCGACTGGGTTGGTTGCGAAGAGTAGCACCTATAAATGGGTTACAATGGAAAGAGTTCACCAAATAGTGAAGGTTTACGAGAATAAAAGTGTTACATAATGATGCTGGATGGTGCTCATGTTAGTGTGTGCACAGGTGTGTGTGTGTGTATTTGTGTGCTTGGTTTGATGCAGAGATAGTCTAGAGAGCGGGGGCAATCGACAATCGGAGTGAATGTGTACCTCTGTTCCGAGGCTACGCACCTGGTGCGAGACCATGGCACATTAATGCACAGCAGCCATGAAAGAGTTGACCTGTAATTCTGTGGACTCCGCGTGGCCTGAACCTTTCCTTTGTATGTTGCTCCATCCAGCTGAGCCACTCAAGGCAAGCCACAGAAGTTTGCTCAGTATTTGGAGCCCGCTGTAGCCAGGGAGCCATGCAATCGACATGAAAAGCTAAGTACACAAAGACACTATCTTTCTCTCTCTCTCTTTCTCACACACACCCACTCCCATTTCTTCTCAGGATTCCATTCATCCAAATTATAGAGGGAAGGAAAGTGAACCTTGTTGGGTGCTGTATGGAAACGAGTAATGATTACGATTAGGGCTGTCAGTTTATCGCGTTAATTAGATTAATTAATTACACAGCAAATTATCGCGTTATGAAAATTAACTCAAAATTAATTACAAAAAAAAAAGATTTTTATTTTTAATTTATTTTTATAATTTTCTTTTGTATCTCATTCATTCCATAATAACGTAGAATACACATTACAGACTTTTTTTTTAATATGGTCCATTTGCATGTTCTTGGTATCTGATTCTAGGGACATCTATGGATCTCAGGGATGTATTCCCAGTGTCAGAAATACTGTGTCTGTTACTAGGCTTGAGTAAATTGTAATGAACCAAATGAGAATATCAATTTTTTTTTTTATTATCTTTGACTGTGAATAACACCATGCTCAAATTGATCAGACCTGAAAAATCTAAGCAAATTAATAGATGGAAGATGATTAAACAGAAGGTTTTGTAGATACAGTACTGAATTCTGCCATCCGGACACATGCAATTTGAAATATGATTATAGAATATCAGGCATAAAATGGTTATGTGATTCAAATGCGATTAATTAGATTAATTAATTACAAATCCTGTAATTAATTAGATAAAAAAAATGTAAATCGCCTGACAGCACTAATTACGATATAAAACACATTTCTCAATGATTAACCTCTTAACACTTTGAGTGCCAGCCACGAGAAATCTCGTTAGGTCATGCCATGCGTTGAGTGCCAAGAACGAGAAATCTCGTTATTTAATCGTTATTTTTTATTATTATCGATTTCCATGAATTTTTCATCAATCTAGCCTCACGTTACCAGTGGGGATCTATCTGAGCTCGAACAGGGAAAATCCCGCCCCTATCGTCTCTCCGGATGGTATTGCACCCATTGGATTGGACTGAATGAAATGGATGGGAAAAAAAGAGTCCGGAATCCACATTTTACTTGTCAGGCATGTAACCGGAGACGATCCCATTCATTGCCGAGCCGCAGAACAGCATGGAATATGTGTTTCCAGTACCCAGCATTGGATCAATAAACGCAATCGATATTTGGAATGGCGATCCGGAATTAGAATAATCTTTTTGGAAAACATCTGATCTGAGGTAAGGAATCTATTTTACCAGTCTTGGGATAATCAGAGTTTTTTTTCACCTATATCTCAGCGTGTCCCATATATGTGTGTGTGTGGCTGTGAGTGTGTGTGTGCTGATCAGGAAATAAGAGAATCGATTTTTCAGCCCGCTTCTCTAGCGTGCATAAGTACACATACTATCGATAATCTAGCGTTTTATTTGAAAACAATTCATAAATAGGTCGAAAAACGACAACGTGTTTTGTGTATTCCACTAAATTGCGATTCCTGCAGAATCTTATTTTTTTCTGGAAGTTTAAAAAAACGAGCGTTTTTCAAAATGGTATAAAACGGAAATTTACCGATTAAAAAACAATCCGTTTTGACAATGTTGACTGCAAACAAGTCATTGATAAGCGACGGGCGTATTAGACACATAGCCATAATTTAAGATATAGTTTATGCGTTCGCAAATGTGCTCGCCCTCCCATTGACTACAGCGCTGGCACTCAAGCGCTATTTCTGGCGCCCCCTGCTGGCACTCAAAGTGTTAAGCATACCCCCCATTTTGCAGAAAATTTTAGCGATTTGCATACCTTTTTTGCAAAGCATAGCTCTATACTTTATACTTATAGCACATGCATGAGTCTGGTCTCCTTTGAAAGGTAACATTCTGAAGTTGCTAATTCAATAAAGCAAAGTCACGTTGAGTGCAAATGTATTAGAGAAACAGAGGTTTGAACACTGAAATAAAAGATTCTCTCCTTACTTTTGTGTTGACTTGTCGCCAGATTCCTGTTTTTGGGTTCCAGATGAGAGGTAGGAGCTGGAAAACACAACGGTTCCATAGCCTGAAGTCTTATAGTCATACAGTCGAAAGTTTATAAAAATCCCACAGAAAATGTGTTTTGTAGAAAGCTTTTTGTAATGTGCGTACTGGTAAAAATACAGCGTGATTATCCAAAATGGCCGTCCACTTCCAAACATTCTGAGTCGGGACAAAGGTCTTCTTCATCAACCTTCCCCACCTTCCCCCACTCTCACCTGCCCATCTGGGGTCACGTTCGGAACGTACGCTCCTTAGCTACAACGGTGATCAAAAATGTTTGCCAGCAGTGATTGGTCAGTTCAGGACTGTTCAGAACGGAGTGCCTGTCAAATGACGCTCGAACTTTCGAACGGTGTATTGGATGATCTGTGAAAAATGCAGCCCGAGCCGACAGACGAGAGCAAAGTGCCGCCCTGCACGCGCATCGGGCTGTCGTATGAGGGCCGTCGGACGTTATGTGGTTAAGTTCAAACATTTACCTTTATTGGTTGTAAGAGTATAATAATTCAATAATCTATACCTCCATCAAAGATTATGAATGGTACACAATAAGGTTTGGCTGTAATAGTTTTGATCTTCAATGGGTGGTTACAATGAGGGGAAATCACAGGTTGAGTTTTGTGTTTTACCGGACGTAAAACATGCTCGACAAACACGATCACATTTGGGGTTTCAGGGAATCAACCAGAACGATTTGGGCTTATTGCATATAATGCGTCCTATCTCGCAATCTATGGAAAAAGACTGGATTATTCCGGAAATGGACGATGTTTAGCGAGTAATAAACTACAAACTACAGTGTGTAGAAACTCTTTTTTACCATGTTGGACTACAAGTAGTGTCCTGTCAAATGAGCCACACCATTGTCTCCACAGCTATAATACAGAACACACACACAGCTCTGCAAACATCATGAAACACTGCGAAAATGACCATTTAAAGCTGGCGTGAAGCGACAGAGATGGGGACAGCCTATGGCGCTGAATGAGTTAATCAGCCTCTCTCTCTCTCTCCCTTACTCTCCTTTGCAACTTGTCTTGCAGTGTTGAGCCCTCAATGTCTAAATTGTGGTCAACAGCACAACATAAGTTGAGAAAACAAACCACATATGCTTGAAGCGATCAATAATTTATAGGCTTAGCAATAGAGACGTCGGCACCCCTGCAACAGGCACACTTACAGGGTTTTATGAACTCCCGGTAAAGGATAGATATGAGAACCAGGACGAACATCTTGGGCTAGGGCTAGGGATAGTGTTACATTCCCACCCCCTACAATTGTAAGCCAATTGCTCCTACAGTACACCCCCCCCCCCCCCAATAGGACATATTCCCTAGTATGACACAATCAACACCCAATGAATGAACCCACAACCTTAAGTCCAAAAGGTTACAATGAATAATTTCCCCACGGTTTGGTATAGGGAAAGATTATTAAAGATGGAGTGCTGCATGCATGCATGTGTCTAATTGTTGTAAAGAGCCCAGAAAATTATAAATATACAATTTTCAGAGACAAGTTGGGTGAAATGTATTAACTGTTCATTGCTAATTTAGCCCAGAAAGTGAAATTGCACAATTGGCTCTTAGAACATATAACTTTGAAGTAGGGATGTCCGATATTATCGGCCGACCGATATTATCGGCCGATATCGGCAGTAAAATGTGATATCGGAAAATATCGGTATCGGTTTAAAAAAAGAAAAAAACAATAACAATATTTGTTATATATATATCCAGTGAAATTATTAGTTACCTGAAATTATTCCGTTTTTTGGGGTGGGAAACCCTGCATATATCGGTATCGGTTGATATCGGTTGATATCGGTATCGGAAATTAAGAGTTGGACAATATCGGAATATCGGTATCGGTAAAAAAGCCAATATCGAGCATCCCTACTTTGAAGAGAACAGCCCAATTTCAGATGTGCCAGCTAATACAGGCTACCACAGAGAATGCTACATGCAATTTGCTAATGTAAGGAACATAGGCTGCCCTCTATGAGGAAGGACAATTCTACAATGACCACAAAAGGTTTGTACCAAATGCAATTTACTTTAAACATATGATACATGATTACTGTATTTTATTTTACTGGACTGGCCCTGTAATTTGCCCTGGTTTTGCCCTTCAGGTGATCAATATGGGTGTAAGAGATGTGTATTAATCCTGTAACATGGGCACAGCATCTATGAGTCAAGGTCAGATCTAGCCTGGAATAGAGAACAGAATGTTGATTTTATGATGTTTAACTAGTACAGTGCAGGGGTGCCCAGGGCCCAGACAGAGAGCTGTGTGAGAGTGGTACCCAGACAGCTTCTGTGAGAAGATGACCATCATTATCTCCCATGTTCAAAGGTTGAGCTCTGCAGATAAAAAATAAATCACTTTGAGTCCTAATGAAATAACAGAGGTTTGAACACACTGAAGTACAAGTTTTGTGTACTCACATTTATTTTTACTGGTTGCCAGGCAGATACCTTTAGGAAACTTCAGAATGTTACCTTTCAAAAGAGACCAGACTTATGCATGTGCAAATTATTTTGGGTATGCAATGGTAAAAAATTAACTAACCCCATTTTTGCCCGATCCTTAAGAGGTTAAGTTCCAGCTGAGAGGTAAGAGCTGGAAAACATAACGGCCCCATAGCCTGAAGGCTTATGTAGTACAGGTCCAAAGTTTATAAAAATCCCACAGAAGATGAATGTTTTACAAAGGTTTTTGTAATGTGTGTACCGGTAAATATTCTGCATGATTATCATAAATGGCCATCCGCTGCCATTAATTTTGATGCTCTAGTCAAAACAATGGACTTCTTTGTTTTCTTGTGTCACCTTCCCCACTCTCAGCGCCCGTCTGAGATCGCTTTCGGAGCAGACGCTCCTTTGCTACAATGGTGGTCAATCAAAGCAGGTCAGTCCATGTAACTGACTGATGTGATAGCACAACATGGTTGTTTTCTTCCCACTTTGTTTTGGTCTTCCTGGTATTGGCACTGTTTGCTGGGTTTGCTTTGAGCAGGTTGTACAGAGGGCTAGCTATTCGAGAGTAGGTGAGTAAGCCAAGTATTTTTCTGAGTTGGCCAACATTCTGTGGTCTGATGTCTCTCAATGTCCTCACAGCTTCAAAGGCAGCAGGCTCAACTCTGCTATCTTCTGCAGAGACAGTTCTCCTCAAGTAGCAGACATCAGGTTTTAACAGGTTGCATTTACAGTACTGGGTTTAAGTTTAATGGCGCATTCGCTGAGTTGTTTGTACTTTCCTTGTGTCATGGCTGTCAAAGGTTTTTACTGAAAACCAACGTGTCCTCCAAGTAGCGAATGCAGATGTCATCCCATAGTCCCTCCAAGCATTCTTCCATGCAGCACTGAAAGGCTGCTGGAGCGTTCATTAAGCCAAAGGGAATGTGGACCCACTCTTAGAGCCCCCAAGGGGTCACAAAAGCTGTCAGTGGTCTGCTTTCTTCAGTAATGGACCGGTGATAACATTTTCCAGGAATTTCCCCCCAAGCTGTTCATGATGTCCTGGACTCTTGGGATTGGTTGGCAGTCTGGACGAGTCTTCCTGTTTAGGTCTCTGTAAGCTATACACAATGGGAGAGTGCAGTCTTTCTTCCTGACACAAACTACAGGGGAGTATGAGGACTTTGACTTCCTGATCCAGCCCTGTGATCCAGCCCTGTGCTATCGGGTCGTGGAGGTCCCCTTCATCTCCTGATACAGCTGCTGAGGCACTGACATGTGTGTGCGTTTCACTGGTTCATGGTCTTTCAGGGAAATGCTAATTTGCACTGCAACCAATATCACTGTCTGACTACGAAAATTACTGGCACTCTTTTCTAAGAATCTGTTTTTACTACAGGTCTCTGGTCTTCATTCAGGTGGTTTAAATCAACAGGGGGATCCCATATTTCACTTGCTGTATTGGAATGGTCGGTGGTCTGCACAGGTAAATGGTTTGCTAAGACAATGTCATGGTCAGTTGGGTTGGATCTATTGTGATAACTGGAAAAGCCCCATTTCTAATAGTCACAAGGGTGTCCAAAACTCAAGACCATCTGGCCACTGGGGGTTCAAGTGTAGTTGCAATATCAATGTCATGTTCTCTTTGCTGGGCAGCTACACAGCAGTCAATTTGAATGGCACTGTGTTTTGGGACCACCCCCTCTTTCTTTGTTTTCACTGCATATTCACGTGTATGCTCTGTACAAGTACCCTGTACGAATGCTCTTACTTTATTTTCCTTGAGACTTGGAAAAGATGTTCTCACCATGCTGTGCTGCTTGCTCAGTTTTGTTTAGGATGTGCTCAATTACATTGAAGCCTATCATTGGGTGAGACAGGTGCCGACCCTTCATCACTAATACTGGAATGATGAGCTCTTTTGTTTGGTCTGTTTCAGATGAGAGTCTTAAAGTGGAAATGAAGCAGTGAGCAATGTGATCCTAGTTTGTTTGTTGTGTACCTTGTGTAAGACAGGGTTCTATAATCAAATGTGAAATCTATCTTATTTGTCTGAAAAATCAAATATAATATCCCTGTTTTCAACATGGGCGCCGCCATTTTGTTGCTGACGTCATGGCTGACGTCATGCCACTGGTTGGGTGTATACACGGCTGGTTAGCTGCCTATAGTGAATGGGTCAGTCAGTAAATAAAATGTTGCCTACAAAACAACGGGACCGCGGTGGTTCTGTTTGTATTGCTCCTGGCTGTTCAAACAAATTTTACCATGTGAGAGAGAGGAAAGTTGGTTAATTTCCACAAACTACCAGTGAAAAAAACAGTGTTGTTGGCACGTTGGCTCAGGCTGGCTGCACTCAGGCGGCGCGACCAGCCTGTTGGACAGGGAAGGAGGATCTGCAGCGAACACTTCATTGCCTCGGATTATGTTGTTGGGGTGGGATGTTTGTCCAGAAGACCACTAATCAGCTGAAGCCGGACGCGGTTCCCTCAGTCTTCGACAGACAGACCGGCGTTAGCTCTCGGGAGCGATCGCTAGCTAGTTGGCACCAGCCGGGGACCGGAGTTAGCTCTCGGGAGCGTCGCGGAGCATTCAGCCTGCTGGCTACCTAGATCCACTTCAACCAGCCGAGCGTCGGGAGCTCCAGCAGCTTGTTGATGTGCTAATAGCCTGGAGCCAGCTACCGTTAGCTTGCCGAGGCTATTAGCACACCGACAAGCTGTGTAGCCAGCTACCGTTAGCTTGCAGAGGCTCCAGCACACCGACAAGCTGTGTAGCCAGCTACCGTTAGCTTGCCGAGGTTCCAGCACACCGACAAGCTATGTAGCCAGCTACCGTTAGCTTGCCGAGGTTCCAGCACACCGACAAGCTGTGTAGCCAGCAGGCTGAATGCTCCGCGACGCTGGTTGAAGTAGATCTAGGTAGCCAGCAGGCTGAATGCTCCGCGACGCTCCCGGGTGCTAACTAGCTAGCGATCGCTCCCGAGAGCTAACTCCGGTCCCCGGCTGGTGCCAACTAGCTAGCGATCGCTCCCGAGAGCTAACGCCGGTCTGTCTGTCGAAGACTGAGGGAACCACGTCCGGCTTCAGCTGATTAGTGGTCTTCTGGACAAACATCCCACCCCAACAACATAATCCGAGGCAATGAAGTGTTCGCTGCAGATCCTCCTTCCCTGTCCAACAGGCTGGTCGCGCCGCCTGAGTGCAGCCAGCCTGAGCCAACGTGACAACAACACTGTTTTTTTCACTGGTAGTTTGTGGAAATTAACCAACTTTCCTCTCTCTCACATGGTAAAATTAGTTTGAACAGCCAGGAGCAATACAAACAGAACCACCGCGGTCCCGTTGTTTTGTAGGCAACATTTTATTTACTGACTGACCCATTCACTATAGGCAGTGTACCAGCCGTGTATACACCCAACCAGTGGCATGACGTCAGCAACAAAATGGCCGCGCCCATAATGCTAAATGCTTCAGAAATGCACACAACAAATCGTTTTTTCTTAGAAACTGCTTATTTTTATAACGTGATTTCTTCTGTGGCTTATCTAAATACTAATGTGATGCTATGAATATGTATTTATCGCACTGCTTCCTTTCCACTTTAAGGTAGTCTGAAGAATCACAAACAAGTGCTGTTTCCTCATGGAAAACTTAAATTTCGATTTTATAAACATTTTCATAAACATATATATATATATTTTTTTTTATAAATATCTTTATTGCAGGAAAAACATATTGAACATTTACAGTTATAGGTATTGTACATTTTCCATCTTTTCCTCATTTCCCCTTCCCCTCCCTCATTCCCACCCCATCCCCCCCACACCAAGGTTGTTGACAAACACATCTGCAAAATATACAAACACATAGCATAGATGTTGCTGGGAAAGAAAAACAAAAAACAAAAAACAAAAAACAACAACAATATCAATCAGACCCATCTGCATTGTGCACAATTATTTTAGATAAAAAGAGATAAAGAAAAAACTAAAAACACAAAGAAAAACTATCTAGCACGGATGTGGCTATGGAAGAAAGTCATCAATGATATTATGTCACTCCTTCCCCTACCCCTACTTATTATAGTGTTGTGGTAATTCTTGAATAGTTTGATCTTCTGCAGCTGTGTCCCTCCTTCCCCTCTCCCTCCCCCAGTTACCCACCCATCCCCCCGGGGTCTCATTCACACCCATACATACCAGGACAGGGAAGGGGGGGGGGGGACATTAGAAAATAGGAATAAAATAATAATAAAAGATAAGGAAGTGCAGTTATATGCCGTATTTGCTATCGCGTTCCGCTCTGAGCCGTATGAGATATTCTATATTCTATGATACCTATTGTATCCCCTTACGAACAAAAATTACATGCACCACACCTGTATGGGGCTCCGCCCCCATGGTGGCACCGCCCATATAGCAGTGACGGTAGTCACCACACACCCTTCCTCTATTTTCGTCCCAGCGTACTCGGATGCGATAAACTAGTACTCGGATACGATAAACTAGTAGGATGAAAAGATTAAAGAAGATTCGTAATATTGAGGGCTTACCGGAGGATTGTGTTTCCCTGGATTCTCCGGAGCTTGTTTCGACGACGCAGACCTGTGCTGGTTGTTCCTCGGCTGACGGCGACGGACCGGGGGGCAGCGTACAAGGTTTGGCTAACGGGTCGGCTTGTACAAAGGTGAGGTCTGTGTCAGTAGGCATTGATGTCGGTGTTAGTCGTGCTGTGGAGTATGTTTCAGCACCGGGGCCGGGGCGGCTTGGCGATCGTTCCACTGTCGTGGGCGATGTCTTGGCGATCCTGGAACATGCTGTTAACACTAATGCTACTACTGCTTTTTCTGCTAACACTGATATTGACGCTGGAATGTCTAGTAATCCCCGCCGCGGGTTTCCGCTCTTCCCTCCTCTTACCAGCTTCATTGATGAAGGTCAGTCGGTGGTGGATGTGGGGGGGTTTGCTGAGCTTTATTTACCTTTTTTACGGGTGAAGGGGCTGACAACGGGGTGCAGGCCGGGGGTACCTTGGCTAAGCAGTCAGGTAGCTTTTTTCCTGTGCCCAGGCGGGGATGAACGGTGTTCCGCCCGGCCGATGCTTGATAGCATGTCGGCTCGGAGGGTGGCAGTATGGACGGATGAATGGTATACTGCTGCAGGATGGCATTTAGCGGCGGCCAGTGTTGTGGCTCAGCTGGCTACTTTCCTATCCAAGATGGCGTCGGGTTGTGGGTCTTTGGGTCAGACCGACATTGTAAACATGATTCATGTTTGTGGTGTTATAGAGATCTTGACTCAGTCGCAAGCTATAACTGCGGGGAGGATTCGGATGCTATCAACTTTAGTTGTTAGGCATGTTTGGTTGGAGCAGTCTCCTCTTGGGGAAGAGGATAGGTTTTCTCTCCTCATGACTCCTTTTTCCACAGATAGTCTTTTTGGGCATTCTGTGGAGGCGCAGGCGGTTTTTGATCGGGGTCCTACACCGTCTCACGCTGTGCAGCCAGAGGTGGGGGCACGGTCTCGTCAACGACTGTGGCGAGACCCTCGACAGGCGGCCATTTTTCCCCCGCCAGTGGTGCCCTGGTTGGAGTGTCAACAGGGTATCGCGAGGCCGACAGCCCTGGCGGCCGAGGGATCGGCCATTTTGGGTGATTTCGGGTTTGGTATACCAACCCGTCGTCATTTTGCCGCGAGCAGCCCGCTCCCCGTTCGGTCCGTTTTCTGTTATCCTCAGAAGCGGGGCTCTGAGCGTTCTCCTTTGGCTGCGGGCCGCGAACCTTCTTTGAAGCGTATGCGGCCCCATTCTTCGCTTCTCATGGAGACAGGGGCTGACACCCAGTTGATGGCTGAACCTGGGTCTGTCCGTGAGAATGTTCCGTCGTCGCGTGGTTCCTACACCGCAGGTTGTGGGTGGGTGGAACCTGGTGTTTCAGCTGCCACTAGCTCCAGTGGTCAGCAGGGGGACTCGGTGCCTCTTCTGTTGAATGCTCAGCAGGGGTTACCCCGGCTTCACCCTCGCCAGGCGGGGTATCGCGCTGTTGCCTCCCACTCCCGTCAAACCGGCAGTGGTCTGCAAAGAAGAGGCGGGCGTGATGTAAGTGGTAGCAATATCACTGCAGGGCTTCGGCGTGTGGGAGCCCATGGGGTCCTCATGCCTTGCGTGTCTAGCTGCGGAACGACTCCTCAGCATACGCTGGTGGGGTGTTCAGGGGGCGAGTATGTGTCCACAAGTTTGGTGACAGCTCCTCCCGTATCAAACCGGCCCTTTCTGTCGGGGTCCTCCCTTGGGTGTTTTGCACGACGGGGGGGACCAGGCCAACTATCTACGGTTCCTTGCGGCCCAGCGTCAGTTGACGGCGGGTGCGCTGTGGGATTATGTTCACATATGGCGACAGGAATGCCGTCTGGATCGGTGGTTGCAGAGAACGTTAGAGGCGGGGCTGGTTTTGCAGTTCGCACAGCCCCATCCTCCGTTCTCAGGTTTGGTACCGACCCTATTGTCAGGGTCGGACGCGGTGACAGCCCTGGCCGACGAGATCCAATCTCTGTTGGCGAAGCAGGCCGTCGTTGTGGTCCCGAGCGAGGACGCAATGTCAGGCGTCTACTCCCGTTATTTTCTGGTGCCCAAGAAAACAGGGGGGGTCAGACCTATACTGGATCTGTCCACGTTCAATCGGTTGATTGTAGCGAGACCGTTCAGAATGTTGACCGTCAGACTCCTTCTGCTTGCTGTCAGGAGGGGGGACTGGTTCACCTCCATAGACCTGAAGGACGCGTATTTTCACGTTCCTATTTTCCCTCCTCACAGGCAGTTCTTGCGGTTCCTGTTTCAGGGCGTAGCGTACGAGTACCACAGAATGCCGTTCGGGTATTCTCTGGCTCCCCGCACATTCACCAAGTGCGTGGCGGCTGCACTGGAGCCTTTACGTCGTCGGGGGATACGAGTTCTATTCTATCTCGACGACATGCTACTCCTCAGTCGTTCGGAGGAGGTTGCCAGGTCTCATACCAGGCTGGTGGTGGAATTCCTCACCAGCCTGGGTTTTGCTGTGAATTGGAAGAAGAGTACCCCTCTTCCCAGTCAACAGGTGGAGTACTTGGGCTTGACCTTGAGGTCAAGGCCCATGATTGCAACCCTCTCGGTGCAGCGTCGGGGGTCTCTCCGTCACGCACTCGGGGGTTTCCGTCCGGGAGGGACGGTTACGGCGCTGCAGGTGATGCGTCTGCTGGGCCTTATGTCGGCTGCTCACGTGGTGGTTCCTCTTGGCCTCCTCTTTATGAGGAGGATACAGAGGTGGTTTGTCTCTTTGAGACTGGATCCAGTGAGGGACAAGAGGAAACGGTTGACGGTTCCTTTGTCGATATGGGGGGACCTCGTCCATTGGGGGAGGCTGGGTATCCTCTCCGTTGGGGTCCCCATGGGCGGCAGGAGCTCACACGTCACGGTCTTCACCGACGCTTCTCTCACGGGTTGGGGAGGGGTGCTTCGGTCTCATGCAGTGGGGGGCAGCTGGACGGGTCATGCCGATCCAGCTGTCCTGCATATCAATGTGTTGGAGTTGAAGGCGGTTCTTCTGGTCCTTCAACGGCTCCACCATTTTGTGGTGGGCAGGCACGTTTTGGTCAGGACGGACAATGTGACGGCGGCGGCGTATATCAACAGGCAGGGTGGGACTCGTTCCGCCCGCCTGCTCCGGGCGGCGCGCGAACTGCTGCTATGGGCATCCCGCAGGCTGCGCAGTCTGACGGCGCTCCACGTTCCTGGTACGGAGAATGTGGGGGCGGATGTGATGTCTCGGGCGGTCTTCCTCACGACGGGTGGGATCGGTTCGGGGAGGCCTCGGTGGATCTGTTTGCGTGCCGACGTTCTCACAAGTGCCCCTTGTGGTTCTCGCTCAGTCGAGCGGATCGCCCCCCCTTGGGGGTAGATGCCTTCTCGACGTTTCCGTGGCCGCCCGGTCTTCTGTACGCCTTCCCTCCGGTACAGCTGTTGAGTCAGCTGTTGGAGCGGATACGGAGGGAGCGCAGGACGGTGATCCTGGTCGCGCCGGACCGGGGCATGGCGGTATGGTTCCCGGCCCTGATCCAGCTTCTGATCGCTCCTCCTTGGGTCATTCCGTGGTCGGAGACGGCCCTCTCTCAGCACAACGGGGTGTTTGTCCGCCCTCCGGTGTTGGGTCAGCCCCTGATGGTGTGGCTGGTGGGGGGGTGAGTCTGGAGGGGATGGAGCCTTCTGTGGTTGATACCATTCAGCGTGCGTTTGCTCCCTCCACTGTCGCGGTTTACGCGGGCAGGTGGCGTGCGTTCAAAGAGTGGTGTAAGGGGAGGGGCTGGGACCCAGTCTCCTGTCCCCTGGATGCTGTTCTGAGTTATCTCCAGTCTCTTCTTGATGGGCTGTCGGCTTCGACAGTGAGGGTCTATGCGGCAGCTATATCCTCTAATCATGAGGGTTTTGAGGGGACTGTTTTGTTCAGCCACCCTCTTGTGAAGCGTTTCCTGCTTGGCGCTCGACGCGTTAAGCCGGTGCAACGCTCCTTGGCTCCGAGTTGGGATCTTCAGTTGGTCCTCGGTCGGTTGTCCTTGGCTCCGTTTGAGCCGCTCGAGCAGGCGTCTTTGGGCCGGCTTTCCTTCAAGACCGCGTTCCTACTGGCTGTCACTTCCGCTAAACGCGTAGGTGAGCTCTGTGCTCTCTCGGTACGTCCAGAGTGCCTGTCTTTTCGGACCGATTGCGGTGCCACTCTGCGACCTAATCCTGCTTTCGTGCCTAAGAATATCCGGAGTTCTTTCCGCTCCCGGGATATTGTGGTTCAGGCTTTTCGTCCTCCTCCTCACGCTAGTGAGTTGGATGCGGGCCTTCACCTGTCATGTCCGGTCCGTGCTTTGGGGTTTTACCTCAGCCGTACTCAGGGCTTCAGGGTTACCGATCAGCTTTTTGTCTGTTACGGTGGGGCTCATGCTGGTAAAGCGCTGTCGACGCGGCGTCTGGCTTGTTGGTTGTGCGCGGGTATTGCCCTCTGCTACACGTTGGCTGGGCAGGATCCCCCTGGGGGCGTCAGGGCGCACTCCACTCGTGGGGTGGCTGCCTCTGCCGCCCTCCTGGGTGGGGCCTCGGTGGAGGACATTTGTGCTGCGGCTTCTTGGTCCTCCCCGGGCCCCTTTGTTAGGTTTTACCTCATGGACATGACCGGGGGTTCTGTCTCCCAGGCGGTTCTGGGGTCTGTGGCCTTGCCTGCTTCCCGTCCTTTGGTCGGGTAGCGGGAGTGTATGGGTATGGGCCACAGTGTGTTGAGTCACACGTGGTTCTGCCTGTACGGTGTGTTCAAGGGGTTCTAGTTTCCCTCTTGTTCGCATTCAGGTGGAGTTGACTGCGCCCCCTCTTCAGTAGGGAGGGTGGGGTGACAGGGCTCCCCGCACCCCTTGATGTGGGCTTACGGGTCCTCAGGGGGTACATTTGTCGGGCTTCGCGTCCGCTCTTCCCCATATCTCATACGGCTCAGAGCGGAACGCGATAGCAAATACGGCATATAACGGTAGGTTATGTAGATAACCTAGTTATATTAGTATTGGCTGAGCGTTCCGCTCTGCGCGGCCCTGAGTTCCCTCTTGAGGAATCTTTTTCCTGGGACGGGTTTTTGGCGAGGAAGGGTGTGTGGTGACTACCGTCACTGCTATATGGGCGGTGCCACCATGGGGGCGGAGCCCCATACAGGTGTGGTGCATGTAATTTTTGTTCGTAAGGGGATACAATAGGTATCATAGAATATAGAATATCTCATACGGCTCAGAGCGGAACGCTCAGCCAATACTAATATAACTAGGTTATCTACATAACCTACCGTTAGAGGTGTAAAGCTCTATCCTTTCTAAGTCTCTTCATTGATAGTCAGGGTATCGATGTGTTGCAGAAATGGTTGCCAGGTCACATGGAATGTTTCAAGGGAGCCCTTTAGGGAGAATCTGATTCGTTCAAGCCTAATGCAATGTAGTATCTCATGTATCCATCTGTTGTGAGTGGGTGGGGAAGGGTGTATCCACTTAAAGAGAATAAGTCTCCTAGCGAGGACGGTAGTGAACGCCACAACTCGTTTTGCAGCCCTAGATGCGATCGAAGGGGTATTCGGGATACCGAAAAAGGCAGTGAGTGGATCAGGGTCCAACGTCACACCCAGGACCCTACTCAGTGTATCAAATATTGCAGTCCAAAACTCTGTGAGTTTGGGGCACGTCCAAAACATATGCATATAATCGGCTGGAGATTGTTTACATCTATTACACGCATCCGTTCTATCCGGGTATATCTTTGCTAACCTCGCATTGGTGTAATGAACCCTATGCAGGATCCTACACTGCAGCAAACTGTGTCTTGCACATATAGAGGAGGTGTGTACAAGGTCTAATATATGATCCCATTGTTCATCTGTAATGATAATTCCCAGATCTTCGTCCCATTTGGCTTTTAGGGAGCAGGGCCGCCTGGGAGAAATGCGAGGCCCTGTGCGAGATTTAAACGCGAGCCCCCCCCCCCCCCCCCTAAAAGGATTTTTTTTTATTTTTTTTTTATATAGTCAACATATTCTTAAATAATAGCGCTGCCCGAGGCTAGGCATGATACAGTCAACATATAGCAAGAGAGAGAGCGAGAGAGAGCTCCCGTTCTACAGTCAATATACAGTGTTATCGCTGCACAGACCCGGCAATGCCCCTGACCCTCCACCAGAGCAAGGCCAGAGAGAGAGAGAGAGAGAGACATATTGGAAAGAAACAACCCAAAACCAGAGCAAATTGAAATGCTATTTGGCCCTAAACAGAGAGTACACAGTGGCAGAATACCTGAGCACTGTGACTGACCCAATACTAAAAAGATCCTTGACTAGGTACAGACTCAGCGAGCACAGCCTAGCCATCGAGAAAGGCCACCATAGGCAGACCTGGCTCCCAAGCGAAGACAGACCCACTGCACACAAGATGAGGTGGAAACCAAGCTCCACTTCTTAACAACCTGCCCACTATACCAAGACATACTTCCCACAAATTGCAAACACCCAAAGAGACTTTGAAAACATCGACAATAACTCAAAACTCCCATACCTACTGGGAGAAATACAAGAATGTGAAATAAAGCCCATTTGAATTGAAGAGAGAGAGATAGATAGAGCATGTCTGTGTGTGTTAGAAAGAGAGAGATATAGAGAGAGCATGTCTGTTTGTGTGTGTGTGTTAGAGAGAGAGCATGTATATGTGTGTTAGAAAGAGAGAGAAATATATAGAGAGAGAGCATGTCATTTTGTGTGTTAGAGAGAGATATAGAGCATGTCTGTGTGTGTTAGAAAGAGAGAGAGAGAGATCATGTGTGTCTGTGTGTTAGAGAGAGAGAGCATGTCTGTGTGTCTGTGTTAGAGAGAGAGCATGTATGAGAGAGATAAGCAAAGATGAGCCCCTAAAGGATATTCAACTTTTAATGGAAGAACAAAACAGAAGGAAAAGATAACTTCACAAAGGCAACATGAATATACATAGATCAAAAAGGACAAATATCAACACTTAAATCCAAAGAGAAGAGGGTCTATACCAGAGAAAACAAAGTAGCAAGGAGCCAATGGCCGACATCAGCTAAATAGGCTAACTGCAAATAGAGTAGCCAGGTACTGACACCAGGCCACACACCGTTAGCTACTACAACAGCTAGCCGGCCCGTTTGGCTCAATATAACGTTAGCTAGCCGGCCCGCTTTGGCTCAATATAACATTAGCTACAACAGCTAGCCGGCCCGTTTGGCTCCCGAGAGAGAGAGAGAGAGATATCCACAGCGGGAATAGAATAGAGTGCATTAAAAACGCACCAAACGTCCAAGAGGATGGAGACAACCGCGTGGAGTTGACGAAGTTCATCTGCCGAATGACCGTCCTCTTCATCTTGGCATAACAATGCTGCACGCGCTCTCTCTAGGTTAGCTAACGCTAGTTAGCCTTTAGCTAAGCTAGCTACTAGCCGACATCATCATGGCTATCCCAACTGAACCACACGTTAGCACTCGATATTATAACGTAGCTAAAGCTAACTAGCTGTCCCTGCCTTTAGCTAAGCCGACATGGCTAGCCTGACTGAACTGTCTAACATGCAACAACTTTCATCTTCAGTCCATCTGCGAATGACCGTCCTCTTCCTCTTGGCTGGCATAACTAAGCATAACCTCCAAAGCTGCACGCGCGAAATAGTCAAACGCAGCTGACGCACGCCGGCGTACACATGATGTAACCCCTCCCTTCATTGAAACCAATAGTATGTCTGCTGCAGAGCCCCAGAGCTCCAATAGTGAGTATGTCTGCTGCAGAGCCGCAGAGCCAGGAACAAGTCACACACATTCTACAAATGTGTCTAATGTGAAATATATAAGCATATAAGCAAAACTAGATTTTAGGTCTGTGATGAAAAAGGGCCTCGCGGGAAGGGGGGCCTTGCAAAAAAAAAAAAAAAAAAAAGAATAAATAAAAAAATATATATTTTTAATTTATATCACATAACTGGGATCTGTTTGCTCCACTCTCATCGCCCAACGCTACGAGGAAGCTGACGTGAGTTTCAGCATTTTTGTTTATCATTTTCGATACAAACTGCTGATACAAACTGATCAATATATCACCCATACTACATAAATCATTTAACGTCGGTCACGGAATTATAAACGACCCCCCCCCCCCTCCGTTCACCCGCGCATGATCAGTCATACCGTTTAGGACCATTTAGGTAAGACATTTTTAATATAGCGTCGATCGGTATCAAACTGCATTTGATGATCTAATATATGCATTTGTGCCTATATCTCACGTTCTGGGAAATACTGCAGAAAACGATAAAAACATATTTATACTCTAGGCAGTATTTTTCGTATGAATGTGTGAATGAAAAAGTAAAACGTTCCTACATCCTGAACGATAGGTAATCGATGTTGAATGGGCCATAGTAATGTCAATTTAGCAATACAATTTAAAAAGTTATAGCCCTGCAAAGAAGGTGAACATCTCCATAGACTTACAGCACTGGCAGAGAATGGTATAAGATGATCAAAGTGGTGGCAGGGAATGAGTTAAATGCATGCCAACAGGTTCATTTAGATATGAAAAATGAGAGAGAGAGAGAGTAAGACAGAGAGGAAGAGAGAGTGAGGGAGGGAGGGAGAGAGAGAGAGAATGTGTGATGCTAGACAGCTACGACAGTGGGATATGATGAGACTGGACACAGTGATGTGACTTTAGCAGAAGGGACACTCTCCTGACAAAAAGCCCATTATCCATACACCCCCGCCAGGGCTCAATGTCTCATCAGTATAGACGACAACGATGGAGGGAGCAGATGCCAGATATTCCAGGATAGAGGTGTCTTGAATATCAAGCCCTGAGGCCTGGGGTGGAGCCAGGTGATAGAGATGTCCTGTGCTCTCTGAATATCAAGCCCCCAAGCCTGGGGTGAAGCCAGGTGATAGAGGTGTCCTGTGCTCTCTGAATATCAAGCCCCCAAGCCTGGGGTGAAGCCAGGTGATAGAGGTGTCCTGTGCTCTCTGAATATCAAGCCCCCAAGCCTGGGGTGAAGCCAGGTGATAGAGGTGTCCTGTGCTCTCTGAATATCAAGCCCCCAAGCCTGCCAGGTGATAGAGGTGTCCTGTGCTCTCTGAATATCAAGCCCCCAAGCTTGGGGTGGAGCCAGGTGATAGAGGTGTCCTGTGCTCTCTGAATATCAAGCCCCCAAGCTTGGGGTGGATCCAGGTGATAGAGGTGTCCTGTGCTCTCTGAATATCAATCCCCCAAGCCTGGGGTGGAGCCAGGTGATAGAGGTGTCCTGTGCTCTCTGAATAGCAATCCCTCAGGCCTGGGGTGGAGCCAGGTGACACTTCCACCAGGGGGCAGTGTTCCCTAAAATATTTATATATCTACATTGCCATTTATGTAGTTATGCATTGTAAATGCATGGATGGATTATAAGGTAAATTCAGAATTTTGGACCCCTAAATAACTAAATAACATAACTAAAGTAATGATCATTGAAAAAACACCAGGAACTGTTTGTAAAATACAGGTGGATGGAGAAAAACTTGAACAAGTGAAGGAGTACATGTACCTTGGAAGCTGGATCAGTGAAGGTGGAAGAGCTAACATGGACATTAAGAGAAGAACCGGAATTGCAAAGGGCGCATTAGGAATAAGGAATTATTGAGAAGAAACATAAGTTGGAAAACGAAGACCAGGATTTTGGAAACGTATGTTATGTCAGTCTTTTCATACGGAGCAGAAGCATGGACGTTAAATGAAGAGGCAAAGAGGATGATAGACTCTTTTGAAATGTGGACGCTGAGGAAGATGCTGAAGATAACATGAAAGGATAAGATCAAGAATGAGGAGGTACTGAGAAGAGCGGATATGCAAGGAGGACAGCTGCTGGAGAGGTTGAAAAAGAGAACGATGGAGTTGTGCGGGCATGTTCTGAGAGGATCCAGCGGGGAGATGTTCAAGAAGGTGGTGATGTGTAGTGAAAGGGTTAACCATTTGGTAGTGTGGTAATGAGGAAGGTGGATGGAAAGAGAGGAAGTGGAAGACCAAGAAGAGGCTGGGTAGACGATGTCTGTGATTGGAGCGGAGTGAGAGGCGGAGTCACGGAGTTGGAGAGAAGAAGTGGGGACAGAATGGGTTGGAGAGTGATAGGCAACCTTCGGAACGAAGAAGCCACCTAATGATGATGAATCCCATTCCCTTCTTACCAACGGTGTTGTCAATCAGAGTCCTTTCTTAGCACAATCCATGCTGTTTTTCATACAGGATATCTGCAGCTCCATTTAGCCACAAAACAAATGTAATATGGCCATGCTTCAGTCTGTACCAAGTCCTGAAATAAATGCTGAATGCCTCCACAGTGTAAAGGGGGGCGGGGCAAAAACCAAAAAAACTCAGAGCGTGTTTTTATAGTCACATATTTGTCATGTGTAGGTGGGTTTTCCAGCAAACTCACCACTCTCGCTGCCGTTGAATTCGTAAGGGCTGCTACCACGTAGTAGTACTTGGTGGCATCCGCGGTAATATCCCTGAGAGCGAATTGGGCTTCGGCTTGCGCGAACCAAGCGTTGGCACTCTGCGCAGCTTGAGTGAAACTGCGTTCAAAGTTCTGCGGTCTGCGTTCTGTTGTTCAGTTGACATGTTCGATATAATCTCCGAAATACATCCAAGGGTCACAAATGTAGGAATGCAGTAATGATAGCGTAGACGGAGTCGTGTTCCGATGCAAAAACACTAGTTTATTACGCACGCTACTGTCGCACAAACAACACTTCCATTCAACTTTCACTCGTCTGTCTCTCTTTAACTACGTCATCCCCCGCTAAGGGTCATGGGAGATGTAGTAAACACCACAAAAGGCTAGAATGCCGTGAATTATGTCCCAGTAAGTAGCCACTACACGCAAATCATAATCATTAATCATTAATCATACATCCAAAATAGCATACGTTTATTATTATACACGATGATGATACAGAAAATTACAGAAAAATGAGAAATGCATGGCAAATGTAGCATTTATTTTCAGTAATTTAGAGACCTCCCAAAAATTCACAAATCATGTTTTCAGGGGAGCTGATGTCTGATCTAAGGGAGCCATGGCTACCCCAGCTCCCCTGTGGATCGCACCCTGACCACACTACATACGGTTAACCTTTCACTACCACACTACTAACAGACGTCTGTAGTGTGGTAGTGAAAGGGTTAACCTTCTGTAGTGTGGTTGTGAAAGGGTTGACCCTTTGTCATGTGGCAGTGAACGGGTTAACCTTCTGTATTGTCGTAGTGAAAGGGTTAACCATTTGGTAGTGTGGTAATGAAAGGGTTAAACATGGAGGACACTGAAAAGTTGATGTGCAGTGGAGGCCAGCTGATTCGTAAGCAGATAATAATGGTGGCAAGGAGGAGGTGAAAGAGCCCTTTTTTCTTTCAATATGCTTTCAAACACAGACTGGTTATGATATGCCCCCTCAGGTTTTGCTTATACAGAAGTATCACCCCAGATACTTCTAAGGTAAACACCTCACTGGCCCACCACTGACCACCTCCATCACAGCTGTCTTCCATCTTCTTATTCACAGAGTGACCGCCGCCAGCGCCACGTTGCAAAATAATCGGACTTGGACCAGAAGCGAGAATTCCTTTTATTAGAAGTGCTGTTGTATTGTTCCCCCTCCGCCCCAATCTCAGTGCAGATCCGAAGCTACTTTCAGAGTTTGCTTTGCACCACCTTTTCTGCCTGCTGTACCTCAACCTGTTCCTCAACCTTTTCGTATTGATTTCAAACCAGCCGAACCTCATCTCCTTCCCACCATGAATAACTCCAGGGGTTCACTCCTCTGGCCTCCTTCCTGCAGAGAGCGCTGGCCGGCTGAATGGATGGTGTGGTCTGGTGCAGTACGAGGCACTGGATGCCCTGTAGGACTATAAACTGACGGATAGATGGAGTTTGGCTCTTAAAGCTTGACCCACGTTCCTCCCCCGTGGTGGTGAATTCAGCCCAGACAAGCCTACAGCTCATCCTTAATTATAGCTAACTGATGGGCCAATCCATCAAGCACCTCCTCAATGTGAACGAGGAGAGGATGGAGGAGGGAGGGAGGGAGGGAGGGAGGGAGGGAGGAAGGGAGGGAGGAGGGAGGGAGGGAGGGAGGGAGGGAGGGTGGGCGGATTAACTTACTGTTCATGTTGAACCCCACAAAACCTCTCCCTTTTGCCCTGTGAAACTGCCTTCTATTTTCCCCTCTCGTTTTATCATTTCAACCTCTTTTCTATTCCATCATCACTTCCTCTTCTAGTTCCTCACTTCCTTCCTTCCTTCCTTCCTTCCTTCCTTCCTTCCTTCCTTCCTTCCTTCCTTCCTTCCTTCCTTCCTTCCTTCCTTCCTTCCTTCCTTCCTTCCTTCCTTCCTTCCTTCCTTCCTTCCTTCCTTCCTTCCTTCCTTCCTTCCTTCCTTCCTTCCTTCCTTCCTTCCTTCCTTCCTTCCTTCCTTCCTTCCTTCCTTCCTTCCTTCCTTCCTTCCTTCCTTTTTTAATCCCTTGGTCATCTCCCTCTGCTGTTTCAGTCACCTAT